>NC_085858.1:40701819-40726819 GCF_034702125.1 Engraulis encrasicolus | reverse complement strand
GGAGCCACTATGGAGGCGGAGCCAAAGTCTCCCAGCTTGACTTGGCCAGGCTCAGTCAGGAGGATGTTACCCGCCTTCACATCCCTATAACACACACACACACACAGTTAATATACAGGCTCAGTCAGGAGGATGTTACCCGCCTTCACATCCCTATAACACACACACACACACAGTTAATATACAGGCTCAGTCAGGAGGATGTTACCCGCCTTCACATCCCTGCCTGTCACACACACACACACACACACACACACACACAGGCACGCACACACACACAGGCACGCACACACACACAGGCACGCACACACACACAGGCACGCACACACACACACACACACACAGGCACACACACAGGCACACACACACACACACACACAGGCACACACAGGCACACACACAGTTAATATACAGGCTCAGTCAAGAGGATACTACCCGCCTTCACATCCCTAGAACACACACACACACACACACACACACACACACACACACAGTCAGGAGGATATTACCTGCTTTCACTTCCCTATAACACACACAATGTACAACATAGGCTCAGTCAGGAGCCTTCACATGGGGCCCCTAAAGGGCTCTGCATACTTCACGTGCGCACTTTGGCGCATTTGGCGCGAGAACCATTAATGACGTCATCACTTGCGCCAGACTATTCATACTTCAAAAGCGCCCACAGGCTTTCGCCAGAGAGGCTTTCGCTCGCATTGTCGGAAGTGCCCTCTGCTGTTCATGAGAGAAACGGCAGTATCTTTCGCAACTCGCAGCGTGAGTTCTACGGATGTATAAAATAGAAAGCCAAACACGGCTGCTGTAGGGCTACTGAACGTCTGACTTGTGACTTACCACATTGAAACATATATTTTGTGTTCTAGCCTACATTGCCAGATCATTCCAAGACCATGTGAGAGCATTGTTCTGGCGGCAGAATTTATAAATATATCGCCGAACACAACGTGCTTCTGAACAAAGTACACAATTGTTTCACTGAACAACATTTAAGAGAGAAGATAAAAAAGAAGATAAAATAACTCTCTGGGACATTTTATTATCCTCAAAATGATGCAGGATCCATTCTGTAGTAGCCTACAGTAGTTATAGCCTCTCTTCGCAACTCCTGCTTTGTCTGCCTACCTGCATGGTCGCTGGTGGCGCACGACAAGTTACAAAAAATGTGGGGTGCACGACGTCGCGCCACGGCAGCTCGCGCCACGGCGTGTGACGTAATTTTGGGTCACGTGACGGCGCGAGTGAGGTCGCGAGTGAGGTCGCGAGTGAAGTATGAAGGAGGGTAGCGCCAGTCACGACAAGTATGAATCCCCCTTAAGTCTCCACTCCTTCCGGGCAGCTCATGGGGCTGTGAAAGCCTAAACTTCGGACTGGGCTGTGATGGACTGATCAAAGCTATTTTCCGATCCACCTAGCATTCCGCATCGATCACACATATGACTGTACCTCATTATTAATGATAAGCAATTGTGTGCTTGTTGACTTCACTTGGCAAGCGATATTGAGTTGTGTGCGTGCAAAAATATGTAATTATTTGGACTACACAACAGAAGTCGCATGTCCGATGTGCACCCACTTCAGCCGCGGTAGGATTGAGTGTGCCTCGGTTCACGTCAAATATGCGAGGCGCACGTTGTAGTCGTTCACACAGTTTTGCACAAAAGCTAAAATAACCTTTCTTGCGTGCCGAAAATGAGTGGTCTTACCACGCAAATCCAAACCTTAAAAATTCACAGTCATCATATGTGAAATGAGCACATACCAAATGGGATGAGGATTTAGCTTGACTCGCTCCATTTACACCCATTCAAAATGTTGAGAGCTTCAGCCCCACTAGTCGGAAGTAGAAGGGCGTGACTTCCAAAGACACACACTGGAAGGAGTGAAAGTGTGGCCATACTACCTGTCTTTCGAGTGCGTGCATGCGTGAATGAGCAGAGGAACCCAGTAGAGTTCATATTGAGTACGTCAAACCATTCAGCTGCTCTGAGAATGAGGAATCAAATAAGGCACAAATTAGACCTGAGAAGAACAGGACTAGGGTAATCAATCAGGGCTGTAGAACAGGACTGAGGGAACCAATCAGGGCTATAGAATTAGCCAGGCTACACCCTCTAGTGACATAAGACCTTTGGCGGCGTTGTTTCAAGTCTGAAATCGAGATTTGAAAGTCTATGATAATCAGGCTACTGTAGAAGAGGAGTGAGGACCCAATGAGGGCTGTACAACAGGGCTGAAGGACCCAATGAGGGCTGTAAAACAGGGCTGAAGGAACCAATAGCCTTAGTCTCACTGCAGGGCCAGCCCCGGGCTGGCCCGGACAAAAGGGGGCTGACGGTGATCTCATCAAAAGGGGGCTAGGTGCTAAAGATGGCCGCCGGGCCAGGTTGTGGGGCTAAGGGCCGCTTTCCCTGGCCCGTCGAATTCGATGGGCCAGCAAGCACCGCCGAGGCTCGGAGACGGGGTCAACCTCGGGCGATATAGCCCACGTGCGATATAGCCTACCAGACCTTCGGCGATAATAGCGCAAAAGCTAAATAAGCCGACATAAATGTCATGTGTGAGTATTTGTGAGACACTTTTTATTGGTGTCCAGTGGAAAGCATGCCAAATCACGATAATGGCACAAGAGTTGGCGGCTAAAAGCAGAAAAAAGCCGACATGACTTAGCTATGACATCCCAAGTTTAAGTGTAGTGGTGCCCATGATGCCCTGATAACAACAAAAAAGTTATGTTGGCTAAATAACTTTAAAAACACAAACAGAAGTGCCAAAGTTGCATCTTATGAAATTATGCCATAAGAAAGCCAAACACCCCAAACTAATAATTTGCCCAGAATTTAGCGATAAGTCCCCCATGCAGCCACATTATTACACATTATTATATGGTTGTGACGTCATCGGTCGAATGCTCCATTCATTTCAACGGGGCTCCCCAACGTTCGCACGTCTGTTATTTTTCGATAACGGACGGGTTGGTCTATAACAGACCGCTGTCAATGGCAACAAGACTTTTCACTGCTAAAGCGACTTTTCAACAAGACTCTAATCAGCTGCTGTGATAGACAACACCTGTTGTCCTGGCTACCAAGCTGTTAGTTCCACAACGGCACTGTTTTGTTTTGCGCAGCAACAATCTTTTGACATTAAAACTATAGTAGACTTCACATTAAATAGGCCTAAAGAAATGTCCCCGCCATGTGTGAATCATTTAAGTATATCCATATAATAAGCGGGTTAACTTTCGGCGAGTCGGTCGCTTTGTGGAATAGCAGCACTTCAGAGAGAACAAGACCCCTCCGCTCCGCGTCGGGGTCTAAAGATTCTCTCTGTCGTGCTGCTATTCCACGGTAGCGACCTTCTCGCCGAACGTTAACCCTTACGTAAAGCACAGCTGTTATTGACTTAGGCCTATTTAAAATCATCCTCACTCTGCTGCCCTAGTGTCTCATGTTTTGCAGACATACTAAACCATAGGCATACGTTTTGCAGACATGTGCCATAGTGCGCACACTTAGAATTCCCTGCAGGACACACACCGATGTTATGCAGATTGAACGACTTGTAGGCTACGCTACTTCCGTGGCTACTTAATAAATAGTCCGCTATTCCCCTGGCTCATCATTTTCTATAGCAGCTGATGAAGATGCTATGTCTCCGGGATTTGGTCTCTTTTCACATGGTAACTTATTCAATTACCTGCACATTCACCATGAATAGACAGGTGGCACGCCGCAACGAGGGGGTGTGTCGCTATGTCCGGGGCTCATAATTTTCTATAGCAACTGATGAAGGTGCTATGTCTCCGGGATTTGGTCTCCTTTCACATGGTAACTTATTCAATTACCTGCACAATCATGTCTCGCTATGTCCGGGGCTCATGCTTCTGTGCGCTATTGGGGGGATTAACTGGGCATGTACGCACGTCTCCTTCTGTTCACTCTCTCATTGTCGAGCTGCTCGTATTTTCATGCGTCTTTGTCTTCTTAACATGCGCTGCGTCCCATACAGCTTCTGAATCGACAACTTTGCCATGTAATAAAACTGTTCTTGAAAGGCAAGCCATTTTCTTTGCAGTTCTTGTCGTCTTTGTCCGTAGGCTACGAGCCAAACGGCGACCTGCTCCAGCAGAGTTTGCTCCGTTTTCTTCTCCTTCTTTGTCGTTGTTCTGTTGTTGTCCTTCTGTGATTTGGGGCGAAAGTGGGCTGTGCCCGACTGACGTTTCACAAACAAGGCGTGTACCTGAATGTGCCTGGGGTCGGCTATGAGTCCGATCAAGCAAAAAATGGCCCGGGGCCGGCAGCTCCGAGCCGGCCACTCTCCTGAGCCCCGGGCGGCCCCGGGCCGCTGAAGCGCGGCTAATGAGACCAAGGCTATTGAGGGCTGTAGACGCAGGTTAGAACAGGACTACAAGAGCTTCTAGAATCCTCCAGTGCTCTTAGAAAACACAAGCGCTCCATACTAGGGTTGTCGTATCGGATCAGATGGATCGGATCAACTGCCGATATTGGCAAAAAATGTGGATCGTTATCGGATCGGCATGCACGGAAAAATCCGATCCAGAATTCCGATCCATTTTCCTGTTTTGTGTTTATTAATATCTGAAAAAACAGGTCAGTTTCTCATTAAAAACCATTGTGTATTACTCAAATTCACCTAATTCAGTTGGCTAGTTGTTACTAAGAGTAAAAACCCTTTTCAACATCACTGTGACAAAGTAAGTAGGCTAAATAACTTTCAACTTAAATACTCCGATAGGTCGGTATCGGCCGGTATCGGAATCGGATCGGAAGTGAAATAAAATATCTGTATCGGATCGGAAGTGCAAAAACCTGGATCGGGACATCTCTACTCCATACCATCTATTACGGTGGGGTGTAAAGTGGACTCCATGACCAAGACCTCAGTGTCCAAATGAAACGGCGGTCAGTTAATTGTTGATCTTCAAAATAAGAACCAGAGTGCTTCAGTTTTTCTTTGTTTCCAACAGAACTAAACCAGAACCTTACTAGAACATCTGGAGTACATTAGAATAACCTGACCAGAACCTTACTAGAACATCTGGAGTACATTAGAATAACTTCACCAGGACCTTATTAGAACATCAGGAGTACATTAGAATAACCTGGTCAGAACCTATTGGAACATTAGAATTAGAAGAACCAGTCCAGAAACTTATCAGAACATCAGCATTAGCATAGCCTGGTCGGAATCTTATTAGAACATCAGAGTTAGCAGAACCAGGCCAGAACCTTATCAGAACATTAGCAGAAACAGGTCAGAACCTTAATAGTTGGCATAGCCTGGTCAGAACCTACGGTATTAGAACATTAGCCTGATGGGTTCTGCTGCTGCTTGTCAGAACCTAGGGTATTAGAACATTACCCTGATGGGTTCTACTGCTGCCTGTCAGAACCTAGGGTATTAGAACATTACCCTGATGGGTTCTGCTGCTGCCTGTCAGAACCTAGGGTATTAGAACATTACCCTGATGGGTTCTGCTGCTGCCTGTCAGAGTGCATCCTGCTGCTGACGCTGCTGTCTATCTCCGGTGCTATTCTCTGACTGGGGTCACAGCAAAACACACTCATCTCCCATAGCCTCTCAATGACTCACCACTCTTATAAAAACACACTCTAAAACACACACACACACAATAACAAGTGCACACACTAATACAAGTAGTACACACACAGACATGTAGGTAGGTGGTGGGCGGAAAAACACTTGCATCTCGATGAAGAGCTCTGATCACAATGCACCAACACAGACCGAGGAGAGGAGAGGAGGAGAGAAGAGGGAGATGAGGAGAGGAGAGGAGAGGAGAGGGAGAGGAGAGGGAGAGGAGAGGGGGATGAGGAGAGGAGAGGAGAGGGGGATGAGGAGAGGAGAGGAGAGGTGAGGGGGATGAGGAGAGGAGAGGTGAGGGGGATGAGGAGAGGAGAGGAGAGGAAAGGAGATGAGAGGAGAGGAGGAGAGGAGAGGTGAGGGGGATGAGGAGAGGAGAGGAGAGGAGAGGGGGATGAGGAGAGGAGAGGGGGATGAGGAGAGGAAAAGAGAGGAGAGAAGAGAGGGGGAAGAGGAGAGAAGAGGGGGATGAGGAGAGGAAAGGGGGATGAGAAGAGAGGAGGGGGATGAGGAGAGGAGAGGACAGGAGAAGGGGATGAGGAGAGGAGAGGAGAGGAGAGGAGAGGAGAGGAGGGGAGGGGGGAGGAGGAGAGGAGAGGGGGATGAGGAGAGGAGAGGAGAGGAGAGGGGGATGAGGAGAGAAGAGAAGAGAAGAGAAGAGAAGAGAAGAGAAGAGAAGAGAAGAGAAGAGAAGAGAAGAGAAGAGAAGAAAGAGGTTTTAGAGGGGTGACTAGGAAAGAAAGGGGGAGTGGAGGACAGTGGAGGAGAAGGAAAAGCAGAGGAGAGGAGGATGACCAGGAAAGAAAGTAGAGAAAGGAGAGTGGAGGTGTTGTTACCCATGGATCATAGTGTGGAGGAGAGGACAGGAGAGGAGAGGAGAGGAGATGAGAGGAGAGGAGAGGAGAGGAGAGGAGAGAAGGAGTGAGTTAGAGAGAGAGCATGAGAGAGAAGGTGGTGACAGGAGAGGGGTATAGGAGATGATGGAAGAGGAGAAGATAGAAGAGGAGAAAGGAGAGCAGATGGAAGAGGAGGAGGGAGACCAGAAGGGAAGGCAGAGGAGGTGTTGCTGCCTGAGGGAGATGGGTGGAGAGAGGATAAGAAAAGAGAGGAAAGGAGAGAGGAGAAGAAAAGAGAGGAAAGGAGAGAGGAGGGAAGAATAGGAGGGGAGGGGAAGAGAGGAGGCCGTAAGAGGAGGAGAAAGGAGGAGAGCAGATGACAGAGAAGGAGCAAGGAGAGGAGAGGGAGAGGAGAGGAGAGGAGAGGAGAGGGAGAAGAGAGGAGAGGGAGAAGAGAGGAGGAGAGAAGAGGAGAGAGGAGGGGAGGGAGAGGAGGAGAGGGAGAGAGGAGAAAGAAGGAGGGAGGAGAGAGGAGAGGAGAGGAGAGGAGAGGAGAGGAGCAGGAGAGAGGAGAGGAGAGGAGAGGAGAGGAGAGGAGAGGAGAGGAGAGGGGGGAGGAGAGAGGAGAGAGGAGGAGAGGGAGATCAGGAGAGGAGAGAGGAGAGGAGAGGAGGGGAGGGAGAGGAGGGGAGGGAGAGGATGAGAAGAGGTGTTGTTACCTGTGGATCATATTGTGGGAGTGCAGATAGACCAGGCCCTGCAATGCACCATGGGTAATGGCCGCAATCTCCACCTCCTGCAGGGGCTTCTTGTGGACTAGAGGGGAGAGAAAATGAGAGTGATTAGGAGAGACAAGAGGAGTAGAGAGGAGAGAGGGAGAGAGGAGCAGGGAGGAAAACGTAGTAAAGTTTGAGTGATATTTGGACCTCATGGTTAAGGACTAGCAGTTGGACAAGAGAAATATAAAGTCATGCATAACAACACACGTTTGTCCAGTGGATCATACAAGGGCACTATATGTATATACTATTGGGGGCAGCCGTGGCCTAGTGGTTAGAGTGTTGGTCTTTCAATCTAGGGGTTGCAGGTTCGAATCCCCCCCTGACCTCTCCCTACATCTCCATTCATGGCTGAGGTGCCCTTGAGCAAGGCACCTAACCCCACATTGCTCCAGGGACTGTAACCAATACCCTGAAAAATAATAACTGTAAGTCGCTTTGAATAAATGAAAGCGTCAGCTAAATGCAATGTAATGTAATAATATGTAAGGGATAATTGACGATGCAGTGTGCGCATAACAGAAAAAATAATGCACATCTAGGTAGTGATGCGGCCACGACGCAAAGCGGTGTGCATTGTTCTTCTTGTTATACGCACACCGAGAAGTCAATTATCCCGCTTATACCACGGTTGCCACGTTGTCTGAAATGTATTTTAAGAATTATTTTGATATTTTAATGGCTAAAACAAAGGTTTTCAGTAGAACTACTTCCTTCCGCCACAAAAAAAAGCTTCTTTTCATAACTTTCTGGTGAACTGCTGTTACTAATTCTTGATTGGAGTTGCTATGGCCAAGATCCAGTCCTTAGTTATCACATTTGGTTGTCAGGTCAGTCGCCGCAATGTTCTACCCGCCCTTGCCCACTAGATTATGCTGCAGTTATAGGCCCTATGATGATTACAAATTTAAAGATCGCAATAGAATAAAAAAAAATACCCTGCGCATCTTGCCGAAATTCTAAATGCCTCGCCATTAACTTCATCCAAACAGGCACCTCATCAATCTGCTCTCCTTCCCTTAGTTATTGGTCCGAAAACATCCCTTACTTTTCATATAAATTAGGCTACTCTCCCAACTGATAAACGCTACACCACAGGTAAGCACTCTCCTCTCGTGGGGAAGAAACAACGCTGCAACGTTGCAAATTTTTTGTTTGTTTGCATGAACGTGCTTTGGCACATTGATACAATACAGTAATGCAGTCAGAAAAAGTGACCTAATAGCGGGACTGCTTTATAGGTGTGCGTATGTAGGGAGCTAATCAACACCCAATTTAGCGCATCACAAGGAGACATTCCATCCTGCCGTGGTATAAATGCACACATAGCACTGCTTTCACTTGCAAGCACCAATGCGTGCGCGCACACACACACACATACCTTCCAGCAGGTCTGAAGCTGAACCAAGACAATACTCCATCACCAGCTGAGAGAGAGAGAGAGAGAGAGAGAGAGAGAGAGAACGAGCGAGAGAGAGAGCGCGCGAGAGAGAGAGAGTAAAGGGGAAATGATTGCATAAGTTTGAGACAATGGAGAAATCGCCTACATACAGTTTCTAACTCCAGTAAGTACAGCTCCATCCATTAGCATAGTCCACACACACACACACACACACACACACACACACACACACACACACACACACACACACACACACACACACACACACACACACACACACACACACACACACACACAGTTGTTTTTTGCAGGTAGATACACACAACCAGGCTTTGTACTGTTATGCATGCATGCACGCGCATGCACACGCACACACCCTTACCCATGCTGTGTGTTCTCGCAGGTAGCATCCTTTGTACTCGACAGTGTTGGGGTGACGAAGCTTCTGAAGAAACTTCACCTCTTTGATAATATCCTGCCATTTCTACAGAATACAGAAAGAGAGGGGGGGGGGGGGCGCGCAAGAGAGAGAGAGAGAGAGAGAGAGAGAGAGAGAGAGAGAGAGAGAGAGAGAGAGAGAGAGAGAGAGACAGAGAGAGAGAGAGAGAGAGAGAGAGAGAGAGACAGTAATCAGATCTGTGATAATATCCTGTCATTTCTACATAGTCAGATATCTTGCATAACAAGCCTTCAGTTAGGCATCTTGCACACACACTGTTTAGTACTGCAACGAAAACACCAGATACACACACAATGTATAGCACTGCAACAAAACCAACAGATGGACACAGTTAACTTTTCTAAAAATCAAAGTAACATGTGTGTGTGCGTGTGTTGCTGTTGATAATTCATGTTAGTTGTGTTGTCTATTGGGTCAGATGTGCACAGTGGTCCCCAAGCTGGAGAAGGTTGAGAATCCTCTGCAGTAATGGCTTCATGTACGCAGATCCATACCAGAACTCCACGCACGCACGCACACACACAGCTGTTCCAATTCTGCATCGAAGGGTGGTATGCACACACACACGCACGCACACACTTCTCAGCAGGCTATTGTTCCAGGAGCTGACCCAGATGAACTGTGTGTGTGTGTGTGTGTGTGTGTGTGTGTGTGTGTGTGTGTGTGTGTGTGTGTGTGTGTGTGTGTGTGTGTGTGTGTGTGTGTGTGCGTGCGCGTGTCTTGTAAGGGCTCCGAAGACAGTTCAAGTCTGAATGTGAGCTAATTACAATACAGTGTGTGCGTGTGCGTGTGCGTGTGCGTGTGCGTGTGTAGGCAGTGTCTTGAGTGCCTTGAGTGGTTGAGTGGCTGTGAAGCCTGGGTGTGTACCTGATTATTATGTGTGTGTAGGCATGCCAAGTATGTGTTTGTTGGACTGTGTGTGTGTGTGTGTGTGTGTGTGTGTGTGTGTGTGTGTGTGTGTGTGTGTGTGTGTGTGTGTGTGTGTGTGTGTGTGTGTGTGTGTGTGTGTGTGTGTGTGTGTGTGTGTGTGTGTGTGTGTGTGTGTGTGCGCGCGCGCATGTGTGTGACCTCGTTGGACTGCTTGCCACTGTAGGACAGTGTGTGTGTGTGTCTGTGTGTCTGTACCTCGTTGCTCTGCTTGCCACTGTAGGACAGTGTGTGTGTGTGTGTGTGTGTGTGTGTGTGTGTGTGTTACCTCGTTGCTCTGCTTGCCACTGTAGGACAGTGTGTGTGTGTGTGTGTGTGTGTGTGTGTGTGTGTGTGTGTGTGTGTGTGTGTGTGTGTGTGTGTGTGTGTTACCTCGTTGCTCTGCTTGCCACTGTAGGACATCTTCTTGATGGCCACCACCTCATTGCTGCGGATGTCTGTAGCCTGATGGACAGACCAGAGAGAGAGAGAGAGAGAGAGAGAGACAGAGAGAGAGAGAGAGAGAGAGAGAGAGAGAGGGGGGGGGGAGAAAGAGAGACGAGCAAAAGAGGAGAGGAGGAGGAGAGAGGAAGAGAAGAGGAGTTGAGGAGGAGAGGAGAGGAGAGGAGAGGAGAGGAGAGGAGAGGAGAGGAGGAGAGGAGAGGAGAGGAGAGGAGAGGAGAGGAGAGGAGAGGAGAGGAGAGGAGAGGAGAGGAGAGGAGAGGAGGGAGGAGTAGAGGGGAAGAGGAGGGTACAGGACGACATAAGAGAGTGTTAGAAGCGGTGGATACACAGAAGCCTTTAAATCAGCTGTTCACAACAGCAGACATTGGCGGTGCAGCACAACTGTCACATCACTTAGTTAGGACCAATAATACACATTACAATAAACAGGTTTGTGGTAAACAGCCTGGAACCATAGCCTGGCAAGCCAGCCTAAATGGGAGATTAAATGTGAATATTTTTTCTGGCCTCAATGAATGAGACATCAGAAGATGGTTTGAAAAACAACGGGCTGTTCCCATCAACAGTGTCTGTGCTTATTAGCCTACGCTTTGTCGTCACTCCCTCAAAACCCTGTCTGCTCTGCATCCAAAGATTCAAAACAAATCAAAACTAATCTGCTGCGTTGTGATTGGTCAGCCAGTTTCAGGGCATGGGGCATTGTCCGAGGCTAGACCCACTCGCAGGCAAAAATAATTTTGGCCGCTGGCGAGTGGGGCTAGTTTACCAGGCTGGCGGGTAGGGCTAGTTTACTAGGCTATGAGAAGCGCTGAGCTCCAGCTACTCTGGGCTGCATTTCTGAAAAGCGAAGTTGTTAGCAGTTAGCAACTTGGGTAGTTGCCAATGGGAAATTGCATTGTGACCAACAAAGTAGCTACAGAACAGTAGCAACTAGACTTTTGAGAAATGCCCCCCTGGTCACTAGTGGCTGACTGTCCCTCTCTGCTTTCCATCTGGCCTGCTTTCCTGATTTCCTGTTTCAGCGTTTAAGTCTCATTTTTCTGATGGCTGCCATCCACTCAACATGGTGGATCAATACAGCGGATCAATGGGAAAGGTTTCCCTCCAGGCCACTACCCAGGGGACGGGGGATACTGGGGGGGGGGGGGGGGGGGGGATATTCTACATGTTTACATGCTGCTCGGGATACTGTGGGGGATATAGAGGGGAGTGGGCATACTGTGGGGGCTTTAGAACAGGGGCGAGTGGATACTGTGGGGGCTTTAGAACAGGGGCGAGTGGATACTGTGGGGGCTTTAGAACAGGGGCGAGTGGATACTGTGGGTGCTACAGAACAGGGGCGTGGGGATCCTGCTGGGGGGGCTATAGAACATGCTAACATGCTCAGGATACTGTGGGGGCTATAGAACAGGGGGAGTGGGGATCCTGCTGGGGGGGTTATAGAACATGCTAACATGCTCAGGATACTGTGGGGGCTATAGAACAGGGGAGAGGGGATACTGGGAGGGCTGTACAGGGGAGAGGGGATACTGGGAGGGCTACACAACATGTTTACATGCTGCTCGGGATACTATGGGGGCTACACAGGGGAGAGGGGATACTGTGGGGGTCATGTTAGAACATGTTTACATGCTCAGGATACAGTGGGGGCTATAGAACAGGGGAGTGGGGATACTATGGGGGCTATACAGGGGAGTGGTAGGCGAGTGCATTTATGAGAAAAATACACCTAACCCCAAAAAAATTCTAACAAAAGGTTTCTCAGTGGTTTACAGTACTATCAGATGTACTTAACAACATACTAAAAATCTGCCAAAATCTGACTTCAGGAAAGGCCTCATTTTCAAGATGGCCGCCGCCGGGCCCTTAAATTGACTCTGGCCTTAAACCGACCAGGAATAGTGGAGTTTGATGCATGTTTCAACCATGTAATGTTGTCATTAGACTATGTTCTTGATATGTATATGGTTATTAGTGCAGTTTGCTGTTAAAAATCAATTTACAACTGTATGGTACTGTAATATTACGCAAATTTGGCTTAGCGGTTAGGCTAAATACCACTAACCTGTCAAGAAGTGTCTCAACTTCCTGAACAATCGAGGCAAGTGCTTTGCCATCATGACCACATTTTTAAGACCACATTTGTGTACCTGTACCATGCCCCTTTAGGAGACAAGGAGAATGAATGGAGTTAAAAGGGAATTCTTGCCCATTTAGGAAACTGTACTTGATCCCACTTTTTTGCATTGGTGGCACAGGGTATGGTTTAGCTTGGCTACCATTGTGATGGAGTGACCATCACTAGGGTTGTGGGTGTGTTCTGACTGTCACACCAACGAGATTGGCTCTTTGGTGTAGCGGTCAGGGCCCCAGTTTACAAGCCCAGAAGGTCTGGGTTTGGTTCTAGGCTGGGCAACTCTACTCCCCTTCACTACAAATGGTGTCAGAAGTGGGATGGTGTGATGCCATCGGAAGCGTACACATTGTGTGTGAGCCGTAATTCCAAGTGAGGGACACCCAGGATTGGTAACCTTGTGGTGAGGGACCCCAGTGATGGGTGAAGCACTGATGATGGGGCACACTGGATGGGGGAACTATGACGGGCAGTTGCGTGAGGGACACCATGAAGTGTGTGAAGTGCACGAGTGCGCTTCCTGAAGGGGAAGGCAGTGTGATGGAGTTACCATCACTAGGGTTGTGGGTGTGTTCTGACTGTCACACCAACGAGCCTGGCTCTTTGGTGTAGCGGTCAGGGCCCCAGTTTACTACCCCAGAGGGTCCAGTTTCGATTCTCGGCTGGGCAACTCTACTCCCCTTCGTCACAACCATATTGAATGGGTTTGGATACACCACCCACAAAGTGATCACAATAGTGATGCAAGCCACTCAACAAGCTTCTCTTCTGGCACCACCAGAGTCTCAAACAGACTGTAAGGATGCTGAGTTCTTCTCTGCACCCAACAGGCTGCCGGAAAAATCTGCATCTTTCCAAAGAACAATTGCTCTCAGACCCCCCAGAAAAGACTTTTCCCACATACAACTGTACTATGTATACCTGTTGTGCTAAACAAATACATAATAAACTGTCTTGTGCTCACAATCTCTTGTTTTTTTACTGGTACTAATACCTGATCTGACTACTGTACACAACTGTTTAATTTATTTGTTTATGGTTACTGTAAGATGTTTTGATATGTTATGTGTTGTTCCTGTGTACTTAGGATAGGTTAGGATAAGTTAAGATGTATTATTGGTTGTGCCTGTGCACATAGATGTTATAATGTCATGCACTTTTAATGTTTGTCATGTCTTGTCTACACAGGAGGCAGTGAAAAGGGAAAATTTGAATCCTTCGTATGGATTCCTTGCTTTTTACCATTGATCATTACTGTCAAAATAAAATAAACAAATACATTTTAAAACATGCACATGCAAAACATGTATATTAATGTAAAACATAATCATAATTGGAAAAAAAACTAAAATGCACACAAAGAAGAGGCTAGCACTATTAAGCCTAACCGCTAGGCCAAATTTGTCTAATATTACAGTACCATACAGTTGAACAGATTGAACAGCAAACTGCACTAATAACCATATATATATCAAGGACATAGTCTAATTACAACATTACAAGGTTGAAACATGCATCAAACACCACTATTCCTGGTCATTTCAATGCAATTTTAAAGCCCGAGTCAATTTCAGGGCCCGGCGGCGGCCATCTTGAAAATGAGGCCTTTCCTGAAGTCAGATTTTGGCAGATTTTTAGTATGTTGTTAAGTACATCTGATAGTACTGTAAACCACTGACAAACCTTTTGTTAGAATTTTTTTGGGGTTAAGTCATAAATGCACTCGCCTATGGGGATACTGTGGGGGGCTGTACAGGGGAGAGAGGATACTGGGAGGCTCTAAACAGGGGGATACTGTGTGGGCTATAGAACATGCTTACATGCTCAGGATACTGTGGGGCGATAAAACAGGGGAGTGGGGATACTGTGTGGGCTATAGAACAGGGGAGTGGGGATACTGTGTGGGCTATAGAACAGGGGAGTGGGGATACTGTGGGGGCTACAGAACATTTTTAAATGCTGCTCAGGCTTTTGAAACACACCAACAATATGATGCAATATGAACAATACAATGGCAGCAATCAGCCTCGCACGTTCGCACACACACCTGAAGTCAAGCTTAACACTCACACACAACTGAAGTCAAGTAAAACACTTACAGCAAAAACACACCACTGCAAAGTCACATTGTGCAGTTCCATAGAGCAGTCTTTTTTTCATTTTCTTTCACACACTACTTTAGTCAGGCTTAGCACTCTTACACACAATGCCCACCTGCCTGTGTGACACAGATGCGCGCACACACACACACCCTGCTGCTGGGGGGGGGGGGTTGTGGACAGCAGCACTGTGTAGCATTGTGTCTTGGCTGTGCAGACCAAGTCAAGGACACACAAATGAGAACTTAGTTATCACAGAGCATCACAGCCCAGCTCAGCCTATCAACACTGCAGCTGGTTCAGGAGTAAACCAGGTAAATCATTTAATGGAAGAGCCTTTCTAAAAAATAAAAGAAGAGGACTCCAGGCTCTTCTATTAGGTGATTTACCCCTTAACTTCACCTGGTTTCCTCCTGAACCAGCTTCTTAGTATAGGCCCCTGCACAGCAGCTAAACTAGCCAGACAGCTCCTCCACGGAATCTTCACCCGCAGTGTTTGCACCCAGAGAGGGTTCCGCGTCCACGGAGACGGCTGCGTGGGAGTTCTAGAACAGCATTGTGTTCCGGAGTGCTTGCTCACTTGCTTGACTGTCTGAGGGCTGCAATGTTTTGTGCCCAACACGGAGTATGTGAACAGAGTTCCCATTACTGCTCTCTCTCCGTCTCAGTCGCGCGCGCGCACACACACACACGCGCACACACACACGCGCACGCACGCACGCACGCACACACAGGAAGCAGGCGGACTGCAGTGTCGGGTTATAACAATGGTCACAGCATAACGGCTATTAGTGTAACTAAGACAAAGGTCTAGCTCTTCGCTCTACTGAAGACATGACAAAAAGGACTGAAGACATGACAAAACAACAGACACGCACACGCACACAGACACACAGCCACACACACGCACAGTCACACACACGCACACACCAGATATAACAGCAGTTGAGAGCAGTAGTTGGTAAAGATCCTCAGGCATTTTAAAATGCCACCACTGAGGACGTGGTTCCAAGCAGCAGGTTGGGACACCTCTGCCACCTCCGTCTGATCCAAGCTCTCTCTTCCACATCACTAGTAGACTAACTGCAGGAACAGTCCACGGGCGTTGGAAGCGTGGGAAAGCGGCAGAGGTAATTGACTTTGTATGGAAGAGCAAGCAGCAGAAGCGGTTCTACCATCGAGGGTGCCAAAGGAGAAGTTGAACTTAACGGTTCGACAGAGTTGAATTGAGGCGTTTTCCTGCAGTTGACTCCTATTGTGGAGAGGCAGCGCAACCTATTGCCAAATTTCATCTCTTCATGAATATTTACTAAATAATAAACTAATATTTACTAGTATGACCAATGTACAGTACATTTGCAGCCAAACATGTCTATTTCTGGAAATTCAAAATGGCGGACTTGGAGAAGATCGCCCTTTTCGTGTATGAAAAGTGCCCTTTTCCCAGTCATAATTAATACTCGATTCATTTGATTCATGAAAAAGGTAACACTTGTGAATGGGCAGCGGGAATTCCAGAAAGTAACGGCTATTTTTTTTTACACAGTGCACCTTTAAAGTTGTTGACAGACTGAAGTTGTTTTGGCCGTCTTGTAGAGGAGAGTCAGGAGGTAGGGCAGCAGTTTACTGGTTTAACAGGGTGTCACAGCAAACTTGCGCAACCAGACTGGGTCACACACACACACACCCATACACGCGCGCACACACACACACAGGCTTTCAATCACTTTTGCATCCAAGCACATACAAGCTGGATCTCTGAATGAGATCACTCTGTGTTTGTGAGAATGAGCCTGTTCAGACATGCAAACGCGCGCACGTGCACACGCACACACACACGCACACACAAAATACGACAGGGTGGACTTACGAAGTAGACGGCCCCGAAGCTGCCATGTCCGATCTCTCGGAGGTCCTGAAAGAGTTTCTCGGGGTCCTCCCTGAAGAAGAGCTCCGCCACCTCCGGATCCTTCAGGCTCCCAGCCCGCACACTGGACGGCATGGCCAGCGCCTAGTGTACGCACACACACACACACACACACACACGTTAGAGCGGTGACACCAGCCTGCACACTGGACGGCATGGCCAGCGCCTAGTGTACACACACACACACACACACACACACACACGTTAGAGGGGTGACACCAGCCCGCACACCACACACACACACACACACACACACACACCTCTACACACACACACGTTATAGTTGTGACACCAGCCTGCACACTGGTCGGCATGGCCAGCGCCTAGTGTACACACACACACGTTAGAGGGGTGACACCAGCCCGCACACTGGACGGCAAGGGCAGCGCCTAACACACACACACACACACACACACACACACACACACACACACACACACACACACACACACACACACACACACACACACACACGTTAGAGCGGTGACACCAGCCTGCACACTGGACGGCATGGCCAGCGCGACACCCCCCACACACACCTCTACACACACACACGTTATAGTTGTGACACCAGCCAGCACACTGGTCGGCATGGCCCGCACACACACACGTTATAGTGGTGACACCAGCCTGCACACTGGACAGCATGGCCAGTGCCCACACACACACAGACACAGACGTTACAGTGGTGACACCAGCCCGCACACTGGACGGCAAGGGCAGCGCCTAACACCCACACACACACACACACACACAGGCATGCAATAGGCACAACAAATTTGGCAATAGGCAGTACATTTTCAATGAACAGCATAGCTGCAATATCTACTCTGTCCACAATCTTACACAGTGCACCTTTAAAGTGAATGCGTGTGAGGTTGGAGGCTCTGGGTCCCAGACGGAGTGATCTTTACCAGACCCCAATCCTCTTACAGTCGCCCCCTGCCACACCACACACCCCACCGGCGGACATGATAATCACGGATTTGGCTGAAGTGAGAAGAGTAGTTAGCTGACGTGTCAGTGTCAGCAAAGCATTTAGTTGGCGTGTCAGTTGATGGCTAATCACACCAAATAACCATAGTCATGATGTGTTCAGATCAAAAGCAACTAAGCTTTCAGTGTCATGACCCCCCCCACCCTCTGGAACAGTCTACCTTCCCACATAGTCCAAACCCCATTACTGGTTTCCTTCAGGAAGCACCCCAGATCCCATCTGTCCACTGAGGCCTCCAACCACCATGCTGCCGACGCCCAGTAGGGTAGAGTAAAATCAGCATATTTCCAGACATGGTACAGTACTGCTTTAAAGTCTATTACCACTGCTTCCTTAGCAAGTTAGTTGGTGACTTCTGGTGTGAACACACGGTCAACGCTCCCAGATTCTTAAGATTTGAGGACACTATTATATGTAATAAATAAGTTGCATGAAAAGGAAGAAAGGAGACGCCACCCCACCATTACTATAAATAAGTTGCAACCAGATTGATATTCCCGCTGTGCTTTTCTCTGTGTCTTTATCAGATAAATAGGATTATTATCCAATGTTGCAATTGATACATGTGTAGCACTACAGTTCCAATAATGCATCTTAACATTAATATTTCAGACCTAAGCTTAACGCTTAGCTCTGCAGAGGGGTTTTTGAACAGATAGAAGGCCCTTATAGTTTCCCATGCAAAACAGCCATTTGCCATTTCCTATTTAAAATCACCACAATGAACACAACCATTTAGTCATTTACAATTGAAAAGGCTGTGATGATGATTACAACAGTCACACCTGAACACACCCACCCAGCGATTGCCATATTTAAGTCCCCCTCTGCAGTTGTCGTGGTGCCCACCAACATGACTGACTGAATTTTTTTACACAGTCATAACAAATGTTTCATCCTCTCCTGACAGTTCAAATGTTTTTTGTACCAGAGAACCAAAACTTAATGTTGAGAGATGTATTCACAATTGTATTAAGTTTGATATTCATATATTGTTTTTTGATCCTTCCCCCCCCCCCTTTTTTAAAACTTTTTTTTAACGAACCTCATTTGGTTCCTATACAATAATGATGCATGTGGGCCAACTGTAATACACATTTGAAATTATCTCGCGGCTCAAATAAAATGACTCTTCGGGTCAGATTTGGCCCCTGGACCTGAGTTTGATATCCCAGGTTTATAGCACATCTCTAGCCGATATTGTCGGCACAGAGATTGCTCCGCAGTGCTGCCGGAACCAGTGTGCAGAGGCCCTTACAAGTAGACATTTCTGACAGTGGAATGCAAAAGCTTTTGCATGTTAATGACTCATTTGCTATGTTTACACGAGACTTTTAATTCGGGATTAACTCCATATAATTCTGAATAAAGCTTAATTCCGCTTTGAAAACATCATGTGAACACCTCTTAATTCGGAATTAAAGGAAAAATCAAAGTAAACTCGACGGAACAATTAAATTCTGAATTATTGATTCGGAACTAAAAACATCATGCAAATGCAGTGATTGTCGCATCCGTCTGACTGATGCAGGTAATTGACTGACATGAAGGTTAGTTGCATAGTGGCCCTTTAAAAGCTGATTATGATAACTACTCCCGCCCACTCAGTCTGATCAGCTGTTGAGCCGTGGCTAGACAGGCACAAAGATCAGACCAGACCAGAGCAGAGCACTCAGCTCAGCACACTTACTGCAGCTTTATACACCATTAGTCACAGAGCTCTACAGCAACCTTTTAAGTCAACAGCCAAAATGTTAATCTCAATAGCCAAACACACATTCACTAATGGGTCAAAGTTGCTTGTAAGTTGGTATTTTCTACCAGCCAAACTGAAATTTCACCGGCGTTTGGCCAGTTGGCTGGTGCTAATTTAAAGCCCTGATTAGGCCTAATGCTTTAAACCAGGAGTGGGGAACCCATGTCTCAAGGGCGGTCGTATCCATTCCCCCGATATCATTTTTATGTTATGCCGTTTCACATGAAAGATGACATGTTTTGAAATTAAATTACATTTGCAATAAGTTGTGTTTTCAGGGGACCTAGTGAAGGTGGGGTAAAGGAGTAAAGGTGAAGGAGGCTGCTGCCAATATAGGCCTTAAAGTGCAGGGGGAAATCCTGGTTTGTGTTCATAGTACGGCCCTTGGAGGATTTGTACAACATTTGAAGTGGCCCCTTGAATGAAGGTTTTTTGTTTGGGGGGGGGGTTACACCTTTCTTACTCAGATGGGACAGCGAGAGAGAGACAGGAAATGAGTGTGGAGAGAGAGAGAGATGGAGAATTGACCTCTGGCCAGAATCGAACCCAGGGCCCTGGTGTAATGGTACGGCACCCTAGCCCACTGAAACACATCACCTCCACACACAATTAATGTTAAGCAGGGGGACATACTAGGAAGCTGGTTCAGTAGTAAACTAGGTAAAGTTAGCCTTGTGGTAGAGCTAAATCATCTAATAGAAGAGTCTGAAGTCCTCATCTTTTTAAATAAAAGTGTATGCAAGTACATCTATTAGCAAGTTTACCACTTTCTGCAGGTCAGTGGTTCTCAACCTTTCTGAACAAGCGCCCCCTTGGCCTTATAACAAGCCTCCCAACACCCCCTTGACCTCATCATAAGCCTCACAATATCCGCCTTACTATTCAAAAAATAAATGGACTAATGCCCCAAATAGTAACTACTTCCCCTCTACCATCCTTAAACGCTTGTAATTTGTCTTGTTAAGATATAGCGCCCAGCAGTACTTACCTCTAACGGTTTTGGAGGGGGAGAAGGCCCTCCGAGGTGCCACGCCCACTTTTCGGGTCCAGAAATTGCATGCTTAATTTAGGGCCAGGGGCCTATACTAAGAAGCTGGTTCAGGAGTAAAGCAGTTTAAGTTAAGAGGCAATTCATCTAATAGAAGAGCCTGGAGTCCTCCTTCTCTTAAGAAAATGAGTACTCCAGGCTCTTCCATTAGATGATTAACCTCTTAACTTAACCTGGTGTAAATGTACAAAAAAATGTTATTTATCCTCATTTTGTAGTTTTTAATCGCAGCTGAAGTGTGTGGTCATGTGGCCTTCTGATGGTGGCAATGAAACATTTTGGCCCTCTATCAAGAAAGTTGCCCATCGCTGCTTTAAATCCTGGAGCTCAGGACTTCTGACTGACTCAAGTGCAAGAGCATGACCACTCTGCACGCAAGGCATCTAAACAAGTGTAATCTACACACTAGTGTTCGCTTCTAATGAAATAGGAGCTACATCACACAGAGGGAACATCCGACACACACACACACACACACACACAGGGAACATCAAACCCACACACACACACACCCCTTCATTGGAACATGCGTCATAACAGCTCAGGCCCAGACCCCACACACACACACACACACACACACACGCACCACAAAACCCAAACCACCCCCATCCCCAGCCCCAATACACACACACACACACACACACACACACACACACACACACACACACACACACACACACACACACACACACACACACACACACACACACACGCACACGCCGAGTGCTTTATGGGACATATGTAGACATGCATCAGATGCAGTAAAGGACCATTTAGGGCACACTTCACTGAACACACACAATGCAGCTGCAGCACCACATACACAAAATGCAGCTACACACACACAGCTCTTTCCTTTACACACATATTCACTGAAGCAGCACAATGATGCACACACACAGCAAAATAGCTGAGTGCATTAACCCTTTACTGAGGAAGCACATCTCAAACACACACCTTACTGAGGAAGCACATCTCAAACACACACCTTACTGAGGAAGCACATCGCGCACGCACACGCACACACACACACACACACCACACGTCGTGGGGGTTCCTTCTGCAAACACACAGACAGAAACACACAGTTCTGCTGTGTGCTGGTTCTTGCACTGGTTCCTCCAGCATCACTGGTTCCTCCAGCATATGGAGGCCCCTGTTAAGGAGTTCGGTGGCTGTTCTCATATGGGTTAGATAGGCCTGTTGCCCACATACATTATATAGGCCCACATCATATAGGTTATACTGGCTCTCATTTGGTTTAATATGGCTCTCATTTGGTTTAATATGACATCCAGCTACAGACACCCACACACCACACTCTCCACCACCACCCATACACCACACACACACGCACACACACCTAGGAGACGTCACATCCCACTACAGACAAACCGCTCTCTCCATCGCTACCTCTCTTTCTCTCTCTCTCTCTCTCTCTCTCTCTCTCTCTCTCTCTCTCTCCTCTCTCTCTCTCTCTCTCTCTCTCTCTCTCTCTCTCTCTCTCTCTCTCTCTCTCTCTCTCTCTCTCTCTCTCTCTCTCTCTCTCTCTCTCTCTCTCTCTCTCTCTCTCTCTCTCTAAAAAAAACACACACATATGATAACCCTGAACAGCAGCCACAACTGGAGAAATGAGACAGCCAGCACTATTCCTCATGACCCGCATCATATACGCTTATAAAAGGGCACACGCGCACACACACACGCCATATCCTGCTACAAACAGTTCTTAACATCACGACTACCCACATCATATACATTTACCCCAGAACAGCAGCCACACACACACACAGCTACTTCAGAACAACAGCCACACACACACACACACACACACACACACACACAATGACCCACATCATATACACAGCTACTTCAGAACACACACACACACACACACACACACGCAAACACACACACACACACGCAAACACACACACGCAAACACACACACACCTAGGAGACGCCACAGACGCATGTGTACACACCCACCCACTCCCCAGGTCTTTGCACCACGCGACACTGCATCGAGTCTTGCTGGTGGTGGTGGTGTGTGCCTATGATTCTCCACTAGGCAGCTACCAGACGAGCTCTTAAAGTAGCATGCATAAGGGTGGTGGTGGTGGTGGTGTGTGTGTGTGTGTGTGCCTATGATTCTCCACTAGGCAGATACCAGACGAGCTTTTAAAGTAGCATGCATAATTAACCACATCTCTTTTTTCTTATTTATTTCTTTATTTACTTAAAATTGCTCTACAGTGCAGCCCCAACAGCCCGGCTGCCACACTACACCCCGACCTAATAAACACACTCTGCCAGCCCTCAGCTCAAATTAGGCTGCCTGCCGGTGCCTGCTCTGCGCTCCTCTTTTTACTCAGTTCATTTCTTCAGCCTCAGCCAAGACCTATATGACACAAATTAGTTCAAGAGCCTGCTCGCCATGCACAGAACGCAGGCAGGCAGGGGGAGAACCACCAAGTACACAGGCCTGAATAATACCGCACTACTAAAACTAGCACTAGACTTGCTTTCGTCTCCTGAACGAAAAGATACGTGCATGCATTGCAGGCCAACGTTATCCCCCATCTCAAATAAATTTTAACTAGCTGATCACGCTATGGATCAGTTTAGTCAGCGGACCTATATCGCGGCGCGGCATTTACCCTGCGTACCTTGGTGAAGTTTCCAATAGGAAGGCGAATAGAACAAAACACGGACTGCAAGGCGTTCAGCAAGAGATAACCCCCCTATACGCCGACTGCCCCTGCATTTCCTCCGATCTAACATGAGCTCGAAGCGGACTTGATCAAAGCAGAGGACCCCATAAACACACACACACACCACAGCTCGCATAGGAGTGAGATATGGGAAAATGCACACTGACCTAGTTATGGCGGTTTATGTATTTCCATGTTCAAATGGAGACGATTCGCGTAGGACAGAACTCATTTCTAGGCCGACTGTCAAGAACTGCTCAGAGGAAATGGAAGGGACACACATACGACATAGATTTTTTTTATCACACCTACAAAACATCTATTGAACAGATTCGTTTCTGCAATAACCCGAGACATCATCGATGCATAACACTTCTCTACAACATGGCCGTTATTTTTTTTAAACCCTGAAATTGGGCATTTGGTCTCGCCAGCTGGCTAGGTGACAGCTGAAGCAGCTAGCTGTGCTACGTGTGAATGAAAAATACTGAGCGAAAGGCTGCAATTGATAGCCTGTGCTAGCTCCCCACTTCACTGATCAATTAGTGCTAACTAGCTCACAGACGAGAGAGCTAGAGCTAGCTAGCTGCATACCCAGGCGGTCCGCTTTGCCAAGCCGAACCTCTAGCGCAGCCAGATAGCAGGCTAGCCAACGGTCTTCAATATTCTTGCCATTTAGACAAACGGACAAATCTGTGTGATAGCAAAAACACATATAAATCGTCGTGTGTGCGCTATGACGATAGTCTTGCAGATATGCATGAAAAAACAGTCAGCTAAAAAAATAAACGAATAAAACATGATTGCATGCAAAGCTGGGTGCCATTTCTCTGGCCAAGCAATAAATGATTTATGACTGTGCCGTACCGTGGTTTAAGGCATCCACTGTAGCTAGCTTCAGCTAGCTGACTGGCCTGGGCAGGAAAATTGACTTCTTTCTTCCCCGTTTTATTCAGCGCGCACCAGGAGCGGCATTTTCTTTCATATGGAGTCCATCTTCGAAATGCTCGGCGTTCTTCTGGTTGAACTGGTGAGCTAACTGACCGACTGGTTAGCTACAGCTGGCTTGCGTCTCACAATTGATCTGACATAACCTACTGGAACAAGGAATCCTCCCTAGTTAGCTGCCTGGCTAACCGTTAGCTCTTCAGTCAAGAGGCTAGCCCCAATAATCAGCTGATTGTCAATATGAAACGGGTCACTAGATTAAATAAAACTCAATAGTCCGTTGCATTTTCTGCCATTGTAGCCGTCATGTCTAATACAGGTTTCTACTGTCTTTTCAAATCTATGATGACAAACCGACTGGCTACTCCATTTCTATTTTCCCCTATTCTGTTTCATCCGCTTTTTGTTCCGAACTTCATGATGGCGGTGTAGCAACCCAATGTAAGTAGGCTGCCGGATGTGAGTGCCCGGATATCCGCCCGAGTATTTACGTCTATTTTACCTCAGCTACTCGCGTTCGGTCGTGTATTTACGACAGTTTAACCTCAGCTACTTGATTTCGGTCCGATTTGAGTCTGACTGAAGATGGAAGGGACATAGGTGCCGTGCGTAAAGAGCCCACCGCACATCGCCGTTTCGGCGACACCAGAAAGTTCCTTGATCTCCCAATCAAAAGAATAGGCCCTGTGACATCAAAATAATAATAAAAAAGTATACAATGAAATTATAACTTAAAACCGAATTGATTTTGGGTGTGAAAATTAAGTGTCTCAACCGGGCACCCAAAGGGAATCCATCAAAAGATAACGGCGTTACTTTCTCGTCGGCATTATTTTGTGTTTATCCAGGAGGACTGAGCTGAAAACTGCAGCAGTCACCTTGC
>NC_085858.1:40689319-40691819 GCF_034702125.1 Engraulis encrasicolus | reverse complement strand
AGTTTGTAAATTGGAGCTCTATCTGGCATATGAGTGGTTAGATGTCTTGACAACAGCTGAGGTGACCATGGAGTAGTGGTTAAACAGCTGGTCTTCAATCTCAAATGTTGCAAGTTCAATCCCCAATATGGAGATAACCTTACCTACTTCTATACTTCCTGGAACATGATATGAAAATGTTCAGATGGCCACCAGACCCAAGACTCCAGATTTAATTAGCCATATTTTTCACATTTAATTTTGAGAGCAAAATTACAAAAGAAAAATGCTTAGGTAAAGCAAGACAATGTTTGAGCTGCTGTGGTCTTGATAGGGAAATGGCCACAAGATCAGAGGATTGCAGGTTTGAATCCTGTATTACCAATAAAAAAAACACTCAAGTAGATATTTATTGTTTATTTTTCGCGAAACTGTGAAAGTTACAAATTCTTTAAATCATGTCAATTGGAACTATATCTCGCATATCAGACTCTGGATGTCAACATGTTGTGCTTGGGCAGTCATGGACTAACAGTTAAGCAGTTGGCCTCAAAACATGATGGTTTCAAGTTCAATTCTCAGCACGGGATGTTAGTAAAAAAAAAAAAAATCACATTCAAACATTATTGTTTTGGTATGATGTCAGTTGGCCGGATTTGAAGTGGAAAGTATGTGAAACACATTTGACTGTTAATTATGAGTAAGCCCAATACTTTCTAACAAACAGGGCCAACTTTCTACAAATACAAACCCTGCAGTTGAGTAGTGTAGGGGATAGTCCTCTGCATGTAGCCATATTGGCATGTCCTTATCTTGAGGTTGAGAGTTCGAATCCTAAGGCTGGGTCACTCACTTTTTTGGTTGTTTTAGTTGTTTTTTTATTGTTTACCAGCTTCTGCTTTGTGTAAAGAAGAACCCATTCATGTCAGAACCATAGAAACCCTATTATATTAAAATGTAACATAAAATACAAACTTCTCTAAAAATGGTGAATCTGTCAATGGGGGATAGATTTACTCAACACCATGTGACCATCAAACCACAACTGACAACTTGGCATGGAAAAATAAGTACATTCGACATGACATCAACGCATACATGCGCATTTAGACAGCAATGCACCCTGGATGAAAATGCTGCATGACGGTTAGATTTCCTGTCAAACTTCGAAATTTCGTCGACGTTGCGTTGACGAGGTGACATGTCACATGGTGTAAAACTATCGCGGGACAAATGCGGCTGCAGTCAGATCTTGCAACCTCTGCAGTTGCTTATCCCCTTCAACGCTCGTCGGCGGACTGCCTCCTAGGTCACGCGCCCATGAACTGCTTGGTCAACAACTCACTCATGTGTGTATATGGGTCTTGTCTCACACCTCTACACAAGTTTGCGCAGGTCCCCACTTCAGCTCCTCCTCACTGCCTGTCCCCCCACTCCTCACACGTGGTGTGTTAGTAGAGCAAACCGGTGCGAGCTCATGGTCTCGTTCATATTTGTGGCCGACTTTAAGTGCGCTGTATTTAATAACACCCACATCGTGACACCAAGTTCTCGCTCACGTGCTTCTGTCAACGTTGGTCGACGGCAACAAAGTCGTATGGGCTTAATGTGTCTATCAACCTCACTTCAAGGTAAGAAAAGACTCATAAAAGTGTGTTGATGTGTATGTGTAGTAGTTTACTATGTTGCTGCTGTGTGTGACCTTAGGTGCTCTTGATGCTACACTGTGTGTATGTTATGTTAGCAACTTAGCTTAGAATGTTAGCTACTGCTAGTTAGGCTAGCACTGTGTAGGCCTTTCATGCAAATCTTTTTCTTGTATCATACATCTGCAGTGTATTTGCAAGTGATGTGTTGCATTTTCATGATGACATATTGCACATTAAACTTCTGTATAAACCAGTGTAGCAAACCCAGTGATCATGCTGAGGGGCCTAATCCAACAAGTCCTCATGAAAGCCTTAAACTTATTAGGCCTATTTATGCTCCACAGGCAGCCGATATGGGACCACCAGAACTCTATGATCCATCAGCTCTACTCAACAATCCAAAGGATAAACAACTGACTGTGTTGTGAAGTCTGACACTATTTTGGGAGAAATGTTATTGTAAGTTAGGCTATATGGATCTCCTTCAGCCACCAACTCCTAATAAAAGATTCAGAAATGGACAACAAATAAATGACTAAATTGCCTAATGTGTTGAGGTTGATTCTTTGTAATATATTGACTGTTGACTGTATAGACTGGGTCTAAATTTTAGAACAGATTGTTGTGTATTGTATGATTGTTGTGTTAGTGTCTACTGTTTTTGTTTGCCAACCACATGGAACAAAATAAAAAAAACTTGATATAAAGCATTGTTCGCGTTGTGGAATTAAAGCTCATGTTATATTTGGTTTAAACAGAGGGGTGGTAGCCTAGTGCATTAGTATAAACCAACCAATCAATAAACCAACCAAGATTTTTTTTGGGCTTTAAAATGGGAAAACATAAAACTTTTAATTTTGAAATCAAAAACT
>NC_085858.1:40629319-40676819 GCF_034702125.1 Engraulis encrasicolus | reverse complement strand
ACGAGATAAACAAACAAACACACAAACACATAAATACTCAAACAAACACACAAATACGCAAATATACAAACATGAACAAGCACAAATGCGCAAACAAACATACAAATGCACAAACAAACACAAAAGTATACACAAGCCAACACACAAATAAACCAATACACAAGCCAACACACAAATACTCAAACAAACACACAAATACACAAGCCAACACACAAATACACAAACAAACACACAAATACTCAAGCCAACACACAAATACACAAACTCACAAACACATAAATACTCAAATACATAAATACACAATAACACACAAATACTCAAACAAACACACAAATACACAAGCCAACACACAAATACTCAAACAAACTCACAAATACGCAAATATACAAACATGAACAAGCACAAATACACAAACAAACATACAAATACACAAACAAACACAAAAATATACAATCATGAACAGGCACAAATACACAAACACATAAACAGACAAGAAAACAGACTTCAAGGGTACATACTCAAACATTCAAACTCAAAAACAAACCAGCATGTAAAGAAACAAATCAATAAACAAAACTTGAGTAGAGAGTAGAACTGGGTCAGACAGGCTTTGTGCAATTTTATGGTGACCATGAACTAATGTAGTGAAAGTTATAATGATTTGGCTTTATTAAATGGTTAAATAGTTGTGGGGTGCTTTAGTGACTGAATGTGTGTTGTATTATGAGTAATTTTAGTGACTGAAATAGTGGTGATGTATAGTTATGAGTAATATTTCATTCTTATCCTTTTGCTCTTTTTTGTCTTTCAGAATTTGTCCGCATGATGTCTAACGCCTGAGATGCAGCCTCATGACCACAGAGAGAGAGAGAGAGAGAGAGAGAGAGAGAGAGAGAGAGAGAGAGAGAGAGAGAGAGAGAGAGAGAGAGAGAGAGAGAATTCACAGGGCTATGAATGAGAAGCACACATTAATATTATGAATATATGTACAAAGTAACCTACAACAAACATCAAACACTTAATAACATTACTATTTTATAATCTTAACAGTATTGGAATTTTTTTTAAAACCTAAATAGATATTTGGGTCTTTCGGGGTGACACCTGAAGTAATATTTCTTTTTTTAAAACCTGACTCAAGTATAATGATTATTTTTATAGCTTCCTGACTGTTTTCCGTTGACCTTGTTTTGTCCCATGTTTGGAGGGGCATCTGTGTGAATCAGGGTTTGACATTAGCGCCGGCCAAGCAGCCAAATGCTGGTAAAACCTGACTGTGGCAAGTAACAATTTCAGTCTCTCTAGCCACTTTGACAGACTTATTTTTTTTGTTTTTGGTCTTTTTCAACTTGATGACAGGACAGTATGAGAGGTGGACAGTAGGCGAATGGGGAGAGAGACGGGGAGGGGTCGAAAAATGACCCGGGCTTCGGAATCGAACCCAGGTCGGCCACATAGCAGACTAGTGCCCCACACTGCACAGTAGTTGCCACGGCACAGTAGTTGCATCATTTGTTTGTATTTACATAAATGCAACTGTTTTCTAAAGAAAAAAAAACTGACAACAAAACTCTTGCTGGCAGAAAGACTACGTGGCTAGTGACTGTAAAACCACTACAGTGGCTGGTGAGAACGTTAAGCCCTGGTGTGAATATACTGTACGTAGGGGTGAAATATGTCTTCTAACATCTTTGAGGAAAAATCTATATATATAGGCCTATAGGTGAAATGTGCAATGTAATTGACATATGATGTCTGTGTTTGTTTGGAGTGATATCTGTATCACAATAAAATCTAAGCTTTGTTGTTGTTTCAAACTTTACTGTGTGATTCCTTACGTGTAACACACCATTAGAAAGTGCCTGGAGATCCATCTTGATATGTCAACAATGCAGACATCCTCATTGATCAGGTGTATGACACATCAGAGGAGAGGACAGAAGGGGAGGAGAGGAGACGAGAGGAGAGTAGAGGAGAGGGGAGGAGAGGAGAACAGAGGAGAGGAGAGGAGAGGAGAGGGGAGGAGAGGAGCTGAGAGGAGAGGAGAGGAGAAGAGAGGAGAGAGAAGAGGAGAGAAGAGAGAGATGAGGAGAGAGAAGAGGAGAGAGAAGAGGAGAGGAGACGAGAGGAGAGTAGAGAGATGAGGAGAGAGAAGAGATGAGGAGAGGAGAGGAGAGGAGAGGGGAGGAAAGGAAAGGAAAGGAAAAGAGGAGAGATGAGGAGAGAGGAGATGAGAAGAGAGAGAGAAGGAAAGAGAAGAGGAGAGTGGAGAGAGGACGAGAAGGAGAGGAGAGAAGAGGAGAGAAGAGAAAGGAGGAGAGAGGAGGGATGGGAAGGACAGGACAGGAGAAGAGAGGAGAGAGATGAGGAGAGAGAGGAAGGGAAGGAGAGAAGAGAAGAGAAGAGAAGAGAAGAGAAGAGAAGAGAAGAGAAGAGAAGAGGAGAGGAGAGGGGAGGAGAGGAGAGAGAGGACTGGAAGGATAGCAGAGGAGAGGAGAGGAGAGGAGGAGATAGAGGACGGGGAGGACAGGAGAGGAGAGTAGAGAGAGGAGAGGAGAGGAGAGGAGAGGAGAGGAGAGGAGAGGAGAGGAGAGGAGAGAAGAGAGAGGACACGAAGGACAGTAGAGGAGAGGAGAGGGGAGGAGAGAGAGGACAGGAGAGGAGAGGAGAGGAGAGGAGAGGAGAGGAGAGGAGAGGAGAGGAGAGGAGGAGAAAGGAGAGGAGAGTAGAGAGAGGACGGGAAGGACAGGAGAGGAGAGGAGAACAAGAGATTCATACTGTCCATTCGTAAATGTCACATTTTTCACAAATACTATATCATCAAATTGGAAGTAGGCCTATGTATTTACAGTTTTTGCCTACTGCTTGCACACAATTTGCTAAATTTGGCTCATAGAGTCAAAACTCTACACACAAGCCAAAAACTCTCAACACTTGGAGATAAACCCTGCACATACAGTGGCTTCAAAAAGTCTGCACACCCCTCTTCAAATGTCAGGTTTTTGTGATGTAAAAAAATGACCGAAAGACAAATAAATTCACAGCTTTTTCAACCTTCAATCTAAACTATTAACCTGTACAACGCAATTGAGAAACAAGCATAAAGCTTTAAATGGAAACAATAGAAAATAAAAAACTTCAATTAACATGGTTGCATAAATATACACACCCTTAAATTAATACTTAGTTTCAGCGCCTTTGGCTTGTCTGGGCCATTCCAAAACCTCAATATTATTCTGGTGAAGCCATTCTTTTTGTAGACTTAGGCGTGTGCTTGGAGAAATTGTCGTTCTGAAAGATTAGTTCCTCTGCATCTTCACCTTTCTACCAGGGGGCCGAAGGTTTTGTGCCACTACCACGGCCCCTGTGGAAATTTTCATAATTCTCTCCTCCATAATGAAGGCCCCAGTTACAATTGAAGAAAAGCAGCACAAAAGAACAATGCTGCCACCACCATACTTCATGTTAGGTATGGTGTTATTGAGGTGATGTTTTGTGCCAAATATACCCTTTGGAATTATGACCAAGTTCAATCTCTTGGTGGAGTAAATCTAGCAAAAAATACTTCTGTAATCTCCCAAATGCATGTGAGAAGATATGTTATGGTCAGGTGAAACCGAGGTCGAACATTTTGGACATAATTCCAAGAGGTATGTTTGGCACAAAAACAACACTACATTGCCAAGGTAACGCCATGCGTAAAGTGAAGCATGGTGGTGGCAGTATCATGCTATGTGACTGTTGTTCTTCTGCTGTAACTGGGGCTTAAGTCAGGGAGGCAGGAATTATGAACAGTTCCACAGGGGCCATTGTAGAGGCACAAAACCTTCTGCCCCCTGTTAGAAAGATGATGATGCAGATGAACTTAATCATTCAGAACGACAATTACCTCAGACACATGCCAAAAATCAACAAAAAATGGCTTCATTAGAATAAGATTGAGGTTTTGGAATGGCCCAGACAGAGTTCAGACCTGTATGACACGGAACATCTGTTGGGCGATCTGAGAAGGACTGTGCAGATGAGATGCATTCGCAATCTGTCAGATTTGGAGTGCTTTTGCAAAGATAAGTGGAAAAAATTGTCACATCAACGTTTGCCATGCTGATAGAGTCTTACTCAAAAAAGACTGAGTACTGTAATCAAAGGAAAGGTGCTGCAACAAGGTATTAGTTCAAGGGTGTGCATATTTATGCAACCATGTTAATTCAAGTTTTTTATTTTCTATTCTTTCCCTTTAAAGCTTTGGGTTTGTTTTTCAACTGCATTGTGCAGGATAATAGTTTAGATTTAAGTGGGAAAAGTTGTGAAATTATTTGTCTTTCAGTCATTTTTTTACATGACAAAAACCTGGAATTTGAACAGGGGTGTGTAGACTTTTGGGAGGCACTGTATATGCCAACATGAAACTCTGCTATAAAAACCTTAACATTGCCAGAAAAACTCAACAATCTTTTGTCAAAACCTCACTTTCATGTCAAAAGACACACATTAGCACCAAATGAGAAAACAAATTAGATCAACGTGAAAACAGTTGTCTACTTTATACAAAACACAGCAGTCTTTCTTTTTAGTCTATTCAGACTCACAGAATGTACATCTTCACAAGACCCCAGAATTCAATACTGTACATTACACAACTGCACCTTACAGTACAGGACATTAAAATGAAGCAAAATATCTTAAACAGTACATCACTCTTAACACAACAGTGTGTATGTGAGCTTACCGTATGAACCATTTTTTTGTGTAGCCTATTACGTATATTCACACATTTTCAAACATCTAAATATGATATAAATATGTGGTTGATGTCAACATGCTGTAATGAAAAACATAGTCTATATACTTTTGTTGTTTGGGTATGAGGTATGAGGTTTGCTTACAGTAAAGTAACGAAGTGCAATACATTTCCAGACACAATATGCAGCTGACATCTACTATTATGTGTATTTCTACAAACTATCATGTTCATACCTAACATGTGATGATGAAGATAAAAGGCTACTCCTGCCATCAGGGTAGGTTTTACAGAACGTGAGTCAGTCAATGTCACTCCATATTCTACTCTTTAGTACCGTTGTGCTATTTGTTGTTTTGTTTGAGTGTAGGAAGGTGTGAATTTAGCAAAGTAGCCATCAAAGTAAAACAAATAAATGCAAAATAAAATAAGTGCAATGTAATATAAAGAATGCAACTTTGTAACTGGCAGAATAGTGGTTAATTTTGAAAGCATGTGTTTTATTGTCGGTGCCTAAATCTTGTCATACATCCAGTGTGTTTTGTTTTTCTAGCGGATGTGTTTTCCCAATGATATGATGAGTGTTCATTTTTAAATGGAGTGTCTTATGAAGGAAAAAGTGTGCAGTGACCATGAGCAAGTGTGTAGCATAAAGCAAAACGTGTGTTTCTGAATTGCTGCAACAGTGTTAAGCAGAACTTTTGTTTAAGGTACGGTACACTGTGTTTAAGTTATGTTACCAATAACTTAACAATATGCTATTTTGGTCTAAGCATCAGCCTATAGTGTTCAAGCAGTAGGCAAATACTGTAATGTATCACTTAGTAAATATTCATGAAAAGATTAAATTTGTGAGGCAGCACAGCTTCAATGAGCAGCATATTGCAATACCTACTGGCCACAATCCTACATAGTGCACCTTTAAGTGTGTCATTTTGGATCTTAACGTTCAGACAGTATCAATGATATTTACAGTTTTTCTCGATTGCTTACACACAATTTTCTGAATCAGTTCTCGAATTCTCAGAACTCTACACACAAATCTCCAAACCTCACACGCAACGCGCAGAACTCTTCACTTCCTCTGAAAAATGCACGTCTTGTCTCAAAACAATGTACTCTCTTCTAAAAACCTCATTTTGTTCTCAAATGACACACACAAGAAGTCATTTCAATACACTCTTATGTGAACCATTGAACACTAATATGCACAAGGTAAAACTCTACACTCAACTTGACACACAGTAGAAACTTATTTTCTTCACTGTTCTACTCACTAAAGAGGGTATTTTTCTGTAGTAAAATACTGAAATATTGTTTTTAGACTCGGAGTACACAAATGTGTGGCAAAAAATATATTTTACATATTTTTAAAAATGTACTAATGTATTGTAAAATATTGGGTAACCACATGACAGTGATCTCTTGTATAACATCTTTTGGAGTTCAAAAACTAAACAAATGTGTTTTCTCACTGCATCCACTCATGTTTTCATCAATATCACATGCAATGTGTGTCCTTATGGGGTGATGATTTCAGATTGTAAACCGGTATGAAGAGAGTTTGCCCATCTGATGAGGAAGTGAACATAGGGTGGCAGTTGATTTTAGTATTTTGAATGGCAGTGTGTTAAATGCGACAACCAGGGTTTTTCTTCATGAAAATTGTGTGTAATCCAGAAAATTGTGTGTAGTGGTTTGAAAAGAGTGTGTTTTAAAACTGAAATGTGAGTGTAAATAAGGAATTGTGTTTAGTGTTCAGTGATATTGGTTAGGGGAGTTGGGAAATGGGTGAGATGTTCCGAGAATTGTGTGTGAAGTACCAGAACTTGTGTGGAGGCAATCGAGAAAAACTGTAAGCACATCAGTTCAGTTCCTAAATGGTGTGGTGTTGACATAAAAGTTGTGTTTTCTTAGGCATAGAATTCATTTTTCTTTGGGCCTTCAATAAATACCCAAATTGCTGAAAATACAACTCTGTCACTATTGGGTTGTATGATTCTAAAATGGCTGGTGTCCAATGAGTTAAAGGTGCACTATGTAGGATAGTGGTCAGAGTAGATATTGCAACTACGCTGCCCCTTAAAACTGTGCTGCCTATTGACAAATTGTATCTTTTCATGAATATTTACAGAGTAATAAACTAATATGACCAAAGTACAGTAGACTATGTTTTGCAGACAAAAGTGCTATTTCTGGAAATTCAAAATGGCGGATGTGGAGAAGATTAGGCCTACCTTTTTCACACAATAGTGCAATTTTTCCAGACATAAATTAATACTTACTGTAGAATTTGATGAAGGTGGTAAGTATTGGTGACAAAACGTAACATTTGTCAATGGGCAGCATAAAAGGGGGAAAACTACTAACAATATTGCACAGTGCACCTCTAAATGCTGTGTCACCCGTCCTGAGGCTGGACCGAGGGCACAGAGGACACATCGGAGGAGAAATCTGATGACATCACCCATTTATTATGAATGACATGATGCTTTGGATCCAAAAACATGTTTGATAATCTGCCCTTTCCCTTAAAAAAAACAGACACACAGACATGCAAGCGCACACACGCACATACACACGCACACAAACACACACACACATGCACAAGCACACGCACAAGCACACGCACACGCACACTCACAACATATCTGATAATCTGGCCTTTCCCCCAAAACATGTCGGCATAATCCGCCATTTCCCCAAAACTGCCCCAATCTGCATTTATAATCCCAACTGGGACGCTCTTGACAACAGATGGCTTAGGCCAGGGTGTGTGTGTGTGTGTGCGTGTGTGTGTGTGTGTGTGTGTGTGTGTGTGTGTGTGTGTGTGTGTGTGTGTGTGTGTGTGTGTGTGTGTGTGTGTGTATGTGTGTCTCATGGCAAGATTTTTTGGAGAGTGCCCATCCCCTGTCTCACACACACACACGCACAGTACTCAGCTCCAGATAAAATCACACACACACACACACACACACACACACACACACAAACACACATAAACTCCTAAAAAACATTTCTAATCTTAGTTAAGAGGAGAGGCTTTATCTCAAAGACACAGCGTGTGACGAGACAAGACTTTATTACTGTAACACACACAGTGCATGTGATGCAGCCTAAAGACCAGTGCTGGAAGTGGAAAAAAAGAGGTGCAGGAACCCCAATCATCTGAAAATACCATCTTAAAAGAAGTGCAGGAACCCTGATTTTCTGACAGTCTCATCGGTACCAAATCTACAAGTCGTGTTTTTATAGGTCTATTGCCTCCACACATTTTGAAAAACTTGCTTTAAAATGCTTTCTGTTGTTGTTGTTACAGTATTTGTTGTTTGAACAGATGTGTTCTCACAAAGACTCTGGAATATTAATTTTGAATAACAATATATCTTGTGTTTAACAGAATAGTGTGTGGACAGCTTGAGTAAAAACAAATGAGAACTAAGAAACACAACCATACTGTCTTGTTGATTTTTTTTGTCCCCCCACGCATGGGATGAGTTCTGCCGGAACGCTGATGATGAGAAGTAGGAGAAAGGGGAACTGGGTTCCCCTGAGTCCGTCCGTCCGTCCGTCCCCCCCCACACACACACACTTCAAGCACTGCTAGAGACACTATACTCACAAACAGTGCAAGTGATGCAGCCTAGACAGTTGCAAACATTTGACCAACTATGTGTATTGTTGCTATTTCCACCGGTGTGTGAATAGCCATTGTTGCTATTTCCACCCGGGTGTGAATTGTCATTTTTGCTATTTGCACCCAGATGTGAATAGTCGTTTCTATTTGTACCCGGGTGTGAATAGCAATTGTTACTATTTGCACCCAGATGTGAATAGTCGTTGCCATTTGCACCCGGGTGTGAATACTCATTGTTGCTATGTGCATTGTTGCTCTTTGCACCTAGGAGTGAATAGCCATTGTTGCTATTTGCACCCGGGTGGGTGTGAATAGTCATTGTTGCTATTTGCATCCGGGTGTGAATAGCCATTGTTGCTATTTGCACTCGGATGTGAATAGTCATTGTTGCTATATGCACCCGGGTGTGAATAGTCATTGTTGCTATTTGCACTCGGATGTGAATAGTCATTGTTGCTATTTCAACTTGGGTGTGAATAGCCATTGTTGTTTGCACCCGGATGTGAATAGAAATTGTTGCTATTTGCACCAGGGTGTGAATAGTCAAATCAACCATCTTGTGGTGCAATGATTAGCGGTAAGTTCATGAAAATAAACAAAGCAGGACACCTTTCTTCAATGCTTGAGGCAATTGGGGCTTGACCATTGCTCTGTTGTTCTTACAAGTTGGGTTCCTAGAAACACTATAGCAATATGAAAAAAGAGAAACAGAATTAGTTATCAATTGCATTTGATCATATGAACATTGCCATTTGCACCCGAATGTGAATGGTCCATGTTGCTATTTGCACCCGGATGTGAATAGCCATTGTTGCTATTTTCACCCGTCTGCTAGCCATTGTTACCCTACAGGTATGCACCCGGGTTCATATTGTCAAATCAACCATGTAAGTTGCAACCATTAGCTGTAAGTTACTAAACAAAAACACGCACATCCATGACAAAACGATTACAGGACTAGCAAAGTCACATGAAAACTGAAAATAAGGTCCACGGCACAATGTTTCTCTTACTTTAGTACAGTAATTAAATGACGTTTTGGGCAGAATGTCATGGACTTCATGCTCACTAGTTCCCTTGAGTGCTTGGTGTACACTTTACATCAGGGGGTTGCCGGTTCGAATCCCACCCTTCCACTCCTTCTCTCACTCCATGGCTGAAGTCCCCCTTGAGCAAGGCACCTAACCACCCCACAATGCTCCAGTGACTGTAACCAATATCCTCTAGGCTACTGATAAAAAGTCGCTTTGGATAAAAAACATCAGCTTAGTGTAGTGTAATGTAAAAAAGTGATATTAGAGATAAGAGTAAGGAGTTACATCACATTGGGGGCTGCCCCCTTGCACGGGTGAGGCATAAATGCAATTCCGTTGTGTGCAGTGAACACTTGTGTGCTGTGGTGTGCTGTGTCACAATGACAATGGGAGTTGGAGTTTCCCAGTTGGGCTTAAATTAAATTTACATTACATTGTATTTCAAAGACACTTTTTTAACCAAAGTCACTTATAATCAAGGGCATAATCATAGTCGATATCACTAGCAGATACAAAGTGCGCAGGGTATACAGAACAACAAGCACAGATACTAAGTAGGGTTAGTGTTTTTTTTATAGTAGCCCCTTAATGCGCGCCGTACCTCCAGTGGCACGCTGTAATAGACATTGAAATGTAACTACCATAGCACTACAATACTATGACACAACACAGGCCCTTTAGTAATGCACAACGACTTGGTCATTACCATACTGGTAACAATGAATTTATAAAGCCGCGCCTTAAGGGGTTAAGTAGGCCTGCATTAGCACAGGGTTAAGTACACACACTCGCCATTGACTCAAGCCCATGACTGGGGCAGCTCAAGCACAGTAGTGCTGTAAGCATGTGTGGCACGTGATGTGGTAGCTCCAAACTCCAGCTCCCATTGTCATTGTGACTCAGCACTCCACAGCACACAAGTGAACACTGCACACCGCACACAACGAAATTGCATTCATGCCTCACCCGTGCAAGGGGGCAGCCCTCAATGTCACCCCAAGGCGTTAGTGCGGCGAGACGGTGCTCAGGGTAACTCATGCTCAGGGTAACTCAGTCATGAAGGAGGATGGGGGAGAGAGGACTGGCGGGTCAGGAGTCGAACACAATACATAAACAAAGGAAAACGCACAAATAAATAAATAGACAGCGTTCAGAAGTGGAGCACGGTGTACAGACTGACACAGCAGCAGCAGCAGCAGTGTGTGTGTGTGTGTGTGTGTGTGTGCGCGCGTGTGTGTGTGTGTGTGTGTGTGTGTGTGTGTGTGTGTGTGTGTGTGTGTGTGTGTGTGTGTGTGTGTGTGTTGTAATCACTCCACAGCTCCATCAAGAGAACTGCAGTGCGATCGCCGATGAGATGATCTGAGATGAGGAGAGGAGAGGAGAGAAGAGGGGAGGAGAGGAGAGGAGAGGAGAGGAGAGGAGAGGAGAGGGGAGGAGAGGAGAGGGGAGGAGCGAGAGGAAATCCCCTAGTGTCCTGAATTCACACACATGCAACACAATACAGATAAATGGGAATAGACCTACCTGTGGCACACACACACACACACACACACACACACACACACACACACACACACACACACACACACACACACACACACACACACAGTTAGAACTTAACGCTCTGTAAACAGTTTCTTTTCTTTTTATGCCACTTCTTGCTACTAAGAACATTTTCACGACCGTCACCCCTCCACATTCCAAGTTACATTATTTGTCCGTCAATATTGTTGAATTATAATTTGATATTCACATGAAAAAAACATGCACTGGCTTTATAAGTGATTACTGTTACTAATTTATGGAGTTATGTTACCGGTACATTAACTATTAACTTGTGTTTTCCCACGTTTTTTTTAAACAAAAAGTCCATTCTGTTTGTGACCCCCCCTAGTGCAGTGTTTCTCAAACTTTTTCAGACCAAGGACCACTTGGTCCCCCCAATAATGTTCAACTGAATTGACCGTTGAGGGGTGCTTATTTGACACTGCTAATTTTGATGCAGATCACTTATAGCCAAGTCGCCTAATTCCGCCCATCTCCCAATTCCGCCCGCCTACTTATAAGTGATGATAGTTACTTATGTATCCACTATTTAAGTCAGGAATGGATATCGACATGATACGGAGTTTTATGCTTACAATTTGAAACGGTGATGATATTTAAAACCGAGTCAAACGGCCATAAACAGCATTGTAATGAAGGGTGTCGTAACAGCAGCATGGAACTTTAATTTCACGACAACATTCTGGCTAAAAACTCGCCCTGGCCGCTTCCCTGTTTCGCTTTAGGACCAAAATTATTCAACAGTTTCCACAGTAACGACCAAACTAATCACAGTTCCTGCATCGGTGAAGCCAGGACTACAAGTGTGAACGAAATCAGCAAAATGCCATGAAGGCATAATAAACAGTAACGGAAATACCGACGTGACCTGAAATCAAGCGGGCGGAATTGGGAGCCTTTCGCCGGTGAATTGTGCTGAAACTAGATTGTGGACATGCTGGACGTTGTCGCCAAATTACGATAGAAAGGGCTACCAATGTTAGCTAATATTGCTCATTACCTCATCTACACAGTTGCCACTATCCAAAAATATACGATAGCATAATTAAATAGTATTTGAAATAGTGATATTATCACGTTTTCAGTGAAGTGATCAGTGAAGTGGACGGAATATGGCGACCTTACTATTAGGGCCAAAACATACCAAGGCGGAACGGAACGGTCGCAGGACGGACGCGGTCTTTCTGCTTAGTTTTGACCGGCGTGCTTTTCTCTGCCTTGCACACTGACAGCGTCGGCGTGCGCGGCCAGTCCTATTCAAAACCCTAGCCACAGCCAAAGCTAGCATGCTACTTTGCCATTCATTTGAATGAGACACCGCCGGTCGCCGGCGTGAAAAATACGCTCGAGTTCTATTTTCCAAATGCAGCGCGGCGCGGAGCCGGCTCCCGCGCCGCTGACGCCCGACTACCGCCGGTTGGTGTGTAAGGACAGATAGGTTTCGATGTATTTTCACCGACGCCGGTAAAAAACGTGGCCGTTCCGCGACGCTTTACCGCCTTGGTGTGTAAGACCCCTTACTTGTTATTCTTCACATTACAAGTCTGTTTTATTGTGGTGAAAATAAGCCATGTTTAGCTTTGTAATTATGTTACAAATGTAGCCTACTAGCTCATCTTGGAAATCCTGTCACGGACCACCTGAGCTCTGTTGCGGACCACACTATGAGAAACACCACTAGGCCCCCGACCCCCAGTTTGGGAATCAGTGCTGTAGCAGTTACACAAACGACACCAATAGAGTAGATGCTGAGATCAGAGGAGCGTGTGTGTGTGTGTGTGTGTGTGTGTGTGTGTGTGTGTGTGTGTGTGTGTGTGTGTGTTTACATAAATTGCACAGTATATAATTGTATAATTGTTTATGTAACTTCAGACTGCTCTATTAAAAACGCCCATCTACTCCTCTATCCATGACTCTCCTAAGAGCTTTTAAATTGTAATGAAAATAAAGGTTTAATAATGAAATGATTTTCACATCATTATTTCAGATATTTAGACAACAGCAATTTACTTTGCCATATAAAGATCCATTAGTGAGTGTGTGTGTGTGTGTGTGTGTGTGTGTGTGTGTGTGTGTGTGTGTGTGTGTGTGTGTGTGTGTACCTGTTCTGTCAGCAGTGCTGCAACAGCTGTGTGTGGGAAAACTCATTCCACTAATGACCTAAAGAGGTCTGCCACATCACATCACATCACACACACACACACACACACACACACACACACACACACACACACACACACACGCTACACACACGCTACAGACACGCGAGACACATGCATTACTGGGGTGCAAATCCCTGTTGGCCCACCGCACTGGCCTGAGAGAGAGTAGAGTATAATATAGTCAGATTAGGAGTTGGGAGTAATTAAAAACATTATGCAATCGGCTGACCTCTTGTCCTTCTCATCACACAAGTGTGATTGTACAGTGTGTGTGTGTGTGTGTGTGTGTGTGTGTGTGTGTGTGCTTGTATGTGTGCATGCGCTGCGCAATGCAATCTACACAAATACATAGAATTCAGCACTGGAAATATCCACTGCTTTGCTGTGCCACTTGGAATCTTTGTCCGTGTGTGTGTGTGTGTGTGTGTGTGTGTGTGTGTGTGTGTGTGTGTGTGTGTGTGTGTGTGTGTGTGTGCATGCGCTGCGCAATGCAATCCACACAAATACATATAATTCAGCACCGGACATATCCACTGCTTTGCTGTGCCACTTGGAATCTTTGTCCGTGTGTGTGTGTGTGTGTGTGTGTGTGTGTGTGTGTGTGTGTGTGTGTGTGTGTGTGTGTGTGTGTGTGTGTGTGCCATTCAGGGCTGGACTGGGATCTGAAAAGGGCCCGGGCAATTTTTGACTCCTGAGGGCCCAGTGCCTCTATCGGTATATCGGTATCGGTATATGATGACATTGTCTCGGCGTATATATACAGACATATAATGTATGTATAATGTATAGGCCTTTATATGGTAGTCATGTTTTTGTTACACAGAAGATATTCTTGCCCACTGGACCTGGGCTGAAAGGAAGAAAAAAGCTGCTGTGCACCATGTTCCCTTCATACTGCTTCTGAAGTTCTGAGTAGCCTATGTTTGACTGTAGGAGATAGAGAGAGGAGGACAACTAACTTTATTTTCCTGATTATGAGCCCTGGCCAGTGAATCTCAATATAAAAAAAGTATCCATACCATTTTCCTTAAGCAAAAACTGAAAATGGGTCCCACAGACCCAAACACATTAAGAGTGGAGTGTCACAATGGGAGTTTCCCAGGTGGACTTTCAAAGCAATATTTCACTAACATGCACACACACACACACACACACACCAAATCTAATAATAATAATAAAATCACGTAAAAATAATAATTTCCTAGGTTGAATGTTTTTATACTTCCGCTTCAAATTGCTCCAGTTCATACAGTCAGTGAGCCTGCTTACTAAATGGCATGTTGACAACATGCCCCCCTTTCCCAACGGGCCCCAAAACCAAAAGTTGCTAGGCATGAACGTAATGCAGCTTGAGACTCTTCAAAAGAGGCTCAGATTGTCAACGTCTGACAAGTGGGTTTTTTTTTCGGACACTCGCCATTTTTTCACCACAGCAAAACCAAGTCGTATCGCTTAGACTTCCAACATAGCCTACACACTGAAATGCCAACAACACAAATAGCTAGAGCGTTCACAGCAGGGGGCGTATTACAGAAAACTTCCTATCTTCAGTCGTCCTATCTTAACTTTTGACTTGAGATAAGATTTTTTCCAGTTTGGTATTACAGAAACAAATCCTAACTTAATTTAGGATTCTTATCTTATCTTTGGAAATCCTATCTTATCTTGAGTTAGGAATCCTAAAGTAGCGATCTAAACATCTACGATCTACTTTTTATGTCTGTTACCTGACAACAAATGCACCGCTACCTAGCAACAGTAGTGCGACGCAAGCTAGAATACACAGATTTGACTGCTGCTGCATCTCGCGGTCTGCGTGATACTAAACCAGAGAGGAAGAGGACGTAAATATTTCGCTAAACTTTTTAAGCTCATTACTTTTAAATAACGCACTTATTAGTGACGTTCCACCGAACGGCTTTATAATACAGCAACATCTGTGAGGACAAAATTAGGTCACTCTCGCTGCCTGCAACCTCAAGTTGACCAAATGCATTGGTTTCAGTCCCAATAAAGTGCTTCCCATTTTCCATATTTTCATCCCAATGCTTTGTTTTTCCTAGCGAATGCACGCAAAACAGTTAAGACGTAATTTCATGAAATGTCTTTGCAGGGGCGGAGCTATAGGGAGGGTTAGCAGGGTACTTGCCCCTGGGCCCAGGGCCCTTCTGGTCCCAGGGCCCTTCTGGATTGATGGTGGGGGCCCTATTGTGAGCTTGGCAAGCTGTATATGGGGGCCCTGTAAGTGTCTTGCCCTGGGGCCCTATGTGCAATTGTTCCGCCACTGTGTCTTTGTATGACCAGCATGTATAGGCTATAAATAAATGACAATTAGCCGACTTGGCTGACCCATGAAGTTGATATCGGACTTCACATCGAAGTCGGGTATATTTATCATCAACTCTTCACTTCACACATCGTTTGGGTCAGTCAATATAGCCTAATTTAATTAACATTTCATCCGTTCACAATTGCGTTGTTTTCCCAGATAGACTTCACTGTTAGCTCTGGCTGAAACAGCAAGCTGAGCGTGGGTAAATGGTGATGAACACCAGCTAAATTTTGGCTAACAAATCAATGGATAACTGGAATTAGGACAGCTGGGTGGCTGTCCTAAAGTTAGGACCAATTATTTAGGATTTTTCGAAGTTAGGATGCTTCTGTAATACCCCTTTCTTAACTTAAGATAGGATGCGCAAAACAACTTAGGAAACGCTGTTCTGTAATACGCTTTTCCTAAATTCGGTCCTAAAGTGCCGTTGCCGCGGTAACTAGACAGATAAGATACGATTTTCAAGATAGGAAGTTTCTGTAATACGCCCGGTCAAGTGTGAAGTGAGCGCGTATAGCGATTCGGTACGGCTGGTCGGCGTCTTATCATCCAAGAGGCTGATAATAGTCAAGATAAAACCAGATGTCTTGATAATGACGTGACATGACATTAGCGGAAAGATCACAAAAATGCATTTTGATCGTAGTTGCACAACACGGTGACAAGCAGAAGAGTAAAAAAGATAATGTATGATTTGAGGAAGGGAAAGGGCGGGGATGCGTGAAAAGAAGGAAGGTCCGCACATTGTTGCTGCTCCAGGTTTATTAACACAACGTTTCGACCATGCAGTCTGGTCTTCGTTAGGTGTATCAAGGGCGGGGATGCACCATTGCGCCGTAATTAACATGCAATTACAAGACACAGTACACATATCGTCCGTGTGACAGCCGACACATTAAAAGAAATGGCTACAAGAAGTTCATGAAAATAAATCTACAAGTTTGTTACTGATTTGAGCGAGTGAAGAGGGACGACAACTTAAGTTTCATGCGGAAAAACGCCGAAGCCAGCTAGATCTGGAGTAGAGGACAGGGCACGATGCATAACTAACACACAGCACACGTCACGGCCTTGTGACAAGACAAATGAAAGATTTCTGTGCTGGCATTACACCATTACAAGACAAGGGCAGGGAAAGGCATCAAAATGAGTACATGTTTGTGAGTGATTTGATTAAGTCAGGATGACAACTTGGTCTCAGGAAAGGAAACGAAACAAGCAGCGCATAGCTATCACCAGACGGTATGGGTAATAGGGGTAGCCAGAGTTGGCTACTCTGCATTAGCTAGCTAGAGGGTGTGCTGGGGTGAAGACTAACCTCAATATCCCTGAGTCACGTCTCGTCTCCCGTCTCCTCATCTTTTCTTCCCCTGCTCGAACCCTCTCCTATAGTCTAGAGGATATGTCAGGATTTTTGGCAAAGATGTTCACTTCCGGAAGAAAGCATGAAAATTTGTATTTAAAGGTTTTCAGGTATGCTGATTACGATAAGAAGCGGCTCCAAGCTCAAAAATCAAGGGATCACCCTCAAAATGGACAAATCCAAGATGGCCGCCAAATTAACAATTCTTCATTACTTAGGTTGCATATGTCATATAATCCTGACCTCTGCGACTAAATGTGGGTTCTTGGGATTGCTGAATTAATTTATGAGCCATTTAGCTTTGCAAAACCTAGGTACCACACTGAAAATCGAGAAATCCAAGATGGCCGACATCTCCGATGGCCAAATTTATAGTTATCCACAACTTTGGATGAACAAGCACTAGAATATTGATCTTGACGACTAATTGTAGGTTTTGGTTATCGCTGAAGTCATCAGTAAGCCATTTGAGCTTCAAAATATTAAGGATTCACCTCAAAGTGGAGAAATTGAAGATGGCCGCAATTGCGATAGCTATATTTTTATACTTGTAGATCCTTTTAGTGGGGTCGTATTAGGCTCAGTCATTTCAAATTGGTGTTAAAGTTTTGTTTCCACTTCCAAGTTGAAGTTTAGGGTCTATAGAACAATTTGAGTTCGAGTGTCAAACACACAGATAACAAAATGGCCTGCGGGGGGCGCTCTAAAATATATAAACTGTTATTACTTTTGATTAGTTAAACCAAATTTAACATATGAGATATGTATGGATTCAGCATGAAGAGGAGAAACCGGTGAGCTAAGTATTTGGTTACCAGATTAACTACACACTATGTAATAAACACACTTTTAGCCAATGGACAGCTAAATCCGGGCTTTTTTAAGATAAAAGGTGGAAATGCCCTCAAAGTTGCAATGAAACATAAGTTATTGTTACAAGTTATTGTAAATAAAGCCTGGGTTATCACTTAATTTGATTTGTTCAGAATATCCCTGAAGCACACAGATACTTAGGATACCTATACACAAATATGGCTGCATAAAACCTATGTGATATTTAGCACCCAACTTGCATCTTTGAGTTTATGAATTTAGGATCATGAGTTCCAGCTTTTTTTCAGTCAGTCCATCATTTTATTCACAACTTAAAAACTTCATATCTGGAAGAAAGTAAATCAATAATAATAATAATAATGATGATGATGATGATGATGATGATGATGATGATGATGAATACTATGGGGAACATCATTTTTCCTGCATTCAAAAAGCAAACAGAAGACCATAGGGCTAACAATTTATAATCCACTCTACAATAAGGGACTGTACGTTATTTACCGGGGGGGGAGGGCTGGTGCGCTGGAAGTCCGGTCAAAAAAAAAAATCATGGCCCCCCCCTCCACCTCAATTTTTTCCCCATGGCCCTCCCCCCACTTCAATTTTGTTTTCCCATGGCCCTCCCCCTACAGGTACAAAAATGTAATATGTAAAATTGGTAGATGAACAACCATCATGACAAAAGTCAGAGTAGCCTACATCAAGGGCGGTTGTCTGCACTATTATGTGCTATCGATATCAGTGGATACCTATGAGAAGCCGCTAGAATCTACCACTGCGGCTGCATGGGATGCCTTTTAACTCCACTGTCACCAAGACACATTGCAGGGACGCGGGAACTCATTTTGACCAGGGGGTGCTGTGGTCAGCGGAGGGTCTGGGAGTCCTCTCCCAAAAAAAATGTTTTTTTTTTAGATGCAATTTCCTGCATTCTAATCAATTTTAGGATGAAGAATGGCGAATCCCATCTGACTAACTTCTTCATGTTTTATGTAGCCTAACCAAGGATGACTAGATTTTACCTTTTTTTTGTTTAACATTTCACTTCAAAATTATTAAGTTCTTCTTGTGGAAGGGAAACGCGCACCTAATGTGGAGGTGACGGCGTGTTCAAGAGCAAATCGCGCTGCCGTGACAGTTTCTCTCTTCTCCATGGGCAGTCTCTACAATGTGTGAAATTAGTAGAAATGCATGACTAGGCTATGCGATGCACTTGTGAGAGGTGACCGGGCTTTCAAACAATTTAGATTTTCTTGCAATTGCGACTGTGTATCTCAAGATGCATACGATCAGGACCCCTGCCTTGTCTCCCCGCCCGCGCACAAAAGCACGCACGCACACACAGACAGGCATAGATAGGCCTACTGCTTCCCGAATGTGATTACACTCTGACGGACAAAGAGTTTGTGCTGTGATCGGCGAGAGAAGTAGGTTAAGCGCCAAAGCAGCTGGTGCCATTGCTGGCTATTGATACAGGGAGAGTGTGAAAGCGGTTTGCATTTGGTGTTGGCCATATTCAAGACGCACTAAAAGGTGCCGCTAAACGGTGGTCAAATCAGCAGCAAGAGGCAAAAGGAACAAATCGCCACCACTACAAAAGTCCAAAACATCTAACAATAGCACAGCCATTTCACACCGCGGTCAACTTTGGCAACAGTTATGCATAGACAAGCCACGCACACCATCGGTTGTGCGATTCACTCCATAGCCAACTCCGAGGCTAAGATAGACTTCACCAGCAATAGGCAAGACCTAGCCTACCAATGTGCTACTACGAATCCAATCTCCACCGCAAGAAACACAAGTCACTTCTTACCTGACACGATGCACAATTTTGGTGACATTCCCTTCTTCCGTCGCACTTTAAATTCACCTAATTCCTTGCTTAGTTGGTCTGTTTTTGATCACCAAAGTGATGAGACTTCTCCTCACAACAAGTTAGCTCCTCCAATGGGTTTAAGACCGTGTATGTGCATGCCCAAGCCAACATATCGCTGTTAATACCACTTTTATTACTACCTTGACACCACAAGCTGAACAAAACAAACGTCTCTCTCGGCGGTGCTATGCGACCATTGAATACAGATGTAAAGCACACGGCGGTGCCAATAAATAAAATCATGACTTACCAGAAGCTGTGACCACCAGTTGACTACAACACCTCTCCAAAATTCCTCTGGAAATGCCCATCCAATTCATTGTCAAAACTTCCCAAAGTGTTTAGCCCATAGGCCTATTACACCTCAGCTAGTTTGATGCTCACGGGCATTTTCTATGATACTCAATGTTCCTTCGTAGCACTAGCAATCCTACAGTGAAAGAGAGTCAGCGCGGGCAAACTAGGCTACAGTAGCTGCACCTGTTAGTTTTTTGACTACAGATACATGCTTCAGTGCTAAAGTAGGCCTATGCACCCGGGACCTTGCATAGCAAAGCGATGTGTTTCAGAGCATTTTTTATTATTATTTAAAAAAATAAATGAAAATAAAATAGAATAAATTCGTTTTTTTCCCCATGGCCCTCCCCCTAACTCCGATTTTTTTTGCCATGGCCCTCCCCTCCACCTCATTTTTTTCATCATGGCCCTCCCCCCCCTACGCGCCAGCCCTCCCCCCCCCCCCCCCCCCCCGGTAAATTACGAACAGTCCCTAACTATAACAGATGCAAAAACAGTCAGTGGTCAGTCTTAGAAATTGCATGTGCACTTGCACAGACGTGTGCACTTTAACTCTGCCTCCATGCACTTGCACCGAGATCTGGCAGGTCTATTTGTACTAGTACAGCTGCACTTCACCTCTAGTTGGAATATATCTTTGGAAACTGCATCTTTGGTAGCATAGTCCAAATCTGGGAACTGTTCATTTGTTACCAGATTGGCAGGCATTTCTGGCAAATGCAGATAACTACACTGGTAACAAATGGACAGTTCCCAGATGACAGAGATGTCCTCATAACAGCAGATGATTGTGTCTACCATGTATGAAATAGTCCTATAGTATTATTTAGTATGCTTGCCAAAGGCCTCTGCAAGCATACTAATTGTTCTCCAACAGTTTATTTAGTATGCTTGCGGGAAAGCATACTAATTGTTCATCAAGAGTTTATTATTATTCTACATTTTTCCATTCACCTCGGCCTATGGGAATCGCCATTCATTAGTGTGGCGGCTTTGAATCGTTGCAGCGTTCGAGATAGAGAAACGGTTCTAGTGCCAAAACGAACGGCTCGAAAAGGGCCCAGGGTGGTGTATTTTTCGCTGGCCTACCCCCTTTCATTTGTTCACCAGACTGGTTTTTCCTCAGTTTTCTCTCTGTTTTCCCCCTCATTGAAATGCATGGTAGAATGGTCAAGATTATGTCACAAACTGTGGCAGTTAGAGTGAGAGGTGACCTGTCCTGGGGTTTTTAACCAGGTATCAACTAGGTAAAGGCATTGTCAGAGAGGTCTTAGCTTTGAATACAAACTGTGTGAAGACACACACACACACACACACACACACACACACACACACACACACACACACACACACACACACACACACACACACACACACACACACACACACACATGCAGCCTTGTAGAACTTTAGACCTCTGCTGTCACCTGGGCAACCGTGGCCTAATATGCTGCTGTGGCCACTCTATACAGTAAGTGGCAGTGGCCTACTGGGTAGGGTGTTGGTCTGTCAGAGGGTTGCAGGTTCGAATCCCACCCTTACCTCTCCCTACCCACCCATTGCTGAAAGGCACCTGAAGCATATCCATACATGCACACACACACACACACACACACACACACACACACACACACACACACACACACACACACACACACACACACACACACACACACACCTCTCCCTCTCTGTCTCTCACACACACACACACACACACACACACACACACACACACACACACACACACCTCTCTCTCTCTCTCTCTCTCTCTCTCTCTCTCTCTCTCTCTCTCTCTCTCTCTCTCTCTCTCTCTCGCACAGACAGACAAACACACACACACACACACACACACACACACACACTCAGACCTCTATCTCTTTCCCTCGTGTTTCTGTGTGTGTATACAACAGCTCTGTGTGTGTGTGTGTGTGTGTGTGTGTGTGTGTGTGCATAAGCCGCAAGCATACTAATACCATTGTCTCTCCGGAGATGCAGTCTTATTATTATTATTATTATTGATTTATTTTCTCCCAGAAATAACTTTTTTTGTGATTTTATGAGTGAACAGAATATGGCTTGATTGAAAAAAAGTTGATACTCATGATCCTAAATTCATAAACTCAAAGTTGCAAGTTGGGTGCTAAATATCACATCGGCTTTATGCAGCCATATTTGTGTATAGCTGAACAAATCAAGTTGAATGATATCCCATGATGCGTACATTCAGATCAGTACTTTTATTCCCTGCGGGGGTATATCACACAGGACATGCAGGACACGCTTTGTGTTTGAATGTGTTGAAACATGCAAGATGTAAAGGCTTATTTGAGCAGTGTTGCCAAAACAAATTCAGCAGAAGTCGCTATTGGCTCTCTGAAAAGTCGCTAGAAGTCGCCAGATGACGTTACGTATGACGTCACAGCATCACGCATGCAGCGCAAATCTCTAGAAAAGATGTGTGCACGGCTACGCAGAACTGCAGTTATGTTGAAAAACAATGATTTTGTCACTTAAATGAAGAGTTTTTCAAAGTAGCCAGATTCACCAAAAAGTCGCCAAATGTGTTTTTTTTTGTCGCCAGGTCCAAAAGTCACTAAATCTAGCAACAAAGTCGCCAAATTGGCAACACTGTATTTGAGTCCAGGAACATGAATACATACTTACAAATCCCTAGTACCTTAGAATAGGATACACCAAGCCTAACATAAATCATCATGCCTCGCTTTCTTAAATCAGCACAGTTCACACAAATGCGTAAATGTGATTGCTGCAATTGTTGCACCCTATATCTTTGTCATATCTTTAGTTAAAGGCTTATATTGCCTTTAAATGAAAGCATTGGGCCACAAAACCTACATTTTGACACCAAGATCATGCTCATATAACAACCAGATCCAAAGTTATGGCTCAAAACAAATACAGGTTTTTGCGATGGCGGCCATCTTGGATTTCGTGTTTTTGAAGTAGATCCCTTCGTTTCCGAGCGTGGAGCCGCTTCTAATTGGAATCAGCATCCCCAAAACCCTCTATATACCAATTTTCGTGCTTTCTTCCGGAAGTGAACATCTTTTCGACATATCCTCTAGACTACTACACCTACACCTCCTCCTCCTCTTCATTATCCAGCACCACCTGTCCGCTCGCACCCCAGTGTCCCAACCTATCGAGCCGTCCAGCAGTGGTTCCCCAATCCCCATCTCCGACGGGCCGAACCACATTAGCTCGAGCTATGTTTTTAGTTTTAAACAACTTGTCGGTGATTTTAGCATATTTTGCCGCGTCCAATTTAGGGTATGAGTTATCTTTTCTTGCGCTTGTCATGTAGCCAGTCTTCTTTCTCCATTTTGCGTCCTATCGTCCACCAGAGTTTTAAGCCAGGTGGTCATCAACTACTATGAGGTGATGGTTAGTTTTGTCAAGTGGGGGTCTGTCTGTAGGGAGGGGCGGGCCTTAGAGAACCGAAGTGTGTCATTGGACTAGCCCAATGTGCATCAGAAGAAGCATCCAATGGACGCCGATGTGTCATTTTTTACGGGTGCAGACAATAAAAAATAATTGATATATATTTTTATTATTATTTCGAGAGACGCGCGCGAGGGCCCACCGGGATTTGCCCGGTACGCCAGATGGCCAGTCCAGCCCTGGTGCCATTGTGTGTGCCATTGTGTGTTTGTCATTGTGTGTGTGTGAGTGTGTGTGTGTGTGTGTATGTGTGCGTGCGTGTGTGTGTGTGTGTGTGTGTGTGTGTGTGTGTGTGTGTGTGTGTGTGTGTGTGCAGAGGCAGACTTTCCATGAGGCAAACCTACGCAATTGCCTCGGGCCCCGACCAAATCTGTCCACCATGGCTCCAACTGTCACACCAGTCGCGGTAAAAACGCAAAAAGTAGGCTTTGTCACTTATGCAAAATAATCATATATATGAGACAAAACACTTAAATAGCACAAAAACACAGAATTTTAAGTCTATATCATGACTTTTGTGTGTGTGCGTGCGTGCGTGTGTGTGTGTGTGTGTGTGTGTGTGTGTGTGTGTGTGTGTGTGTGTGTGTGTGTGTGTGTGTGGGTGTGTGTGTGCCATTGTGTGTTTGTCATTGTGTGTGTGCGTGAGCTTGCTTCTGTATCATTGTGTGTTTCTGTTATTGTGTGTATTTGTTTGCGTGCGTGCATGCGTGTCATTGTGCATGCATGTTTGTACTGTACTGTGTGTGTGTGTGCGTCTGTGTGCGTCTGTGTGTGTGTGTGCGTGTGAGTGTGTGTGTGTGTGTGTGTGTGTGTGTGTGTGTGTGTGTGTGTGTGTGTGTGTGTGTGTGTGTGTGTGCGTGTGAGTGTGTGTGCGTGTGTGTGTGTGTATGTGTGCGTCTGTGTGTGTTTTTCAGTTCTGTGCCCTCGGCCTGAATTTGTCCTTATCCCCCCATCACTAAGGGATGATCTCTCTTCATTAATCCAAATTAATCTCTGCTCCCTGTCTTTCCCTTTCTCTCTCATCCCATTCTCCATCTCTCTCTCTCTCTCCTCTCCTCTCCTCTATCCCCCTCTCTCCTCTCATCTCCCCTCCACTCCTCTATCTCCCTCATCTACATATCGTCTCTCCACATAACTTTTATCCATCCCTCTCTCTCCCCTTTCTCTCCTCCTTTTTGCTCTCTCTTCCCCCTCTCCCTATACCCCTCTCTCTTTTTCTCTCCCCATCTCCATCCCACTCTCCCCCTCTCTCTGCCTGTGTTTTTCTCTCCCCCTCTCAATCTCTCCCTCCCTCCCTCTCTTTCTCCCCCCCCACTCCCTGCCTCTTTCTTTCTTCCCCCTCTCCCTCCCTCCCTCTCCCTCTCTCTGCCCCCCTCTCTTTTTCTCCCCCTCTCCCTCCCCCCTCTCCCTCCCACTCTCTCTCTCTCCCCCTCTCCCTCCCTCTTCTACCTCTCTGTATACATCCCTCCATCTCTCCCCCCTCCCTCTCTGTGTCATTGTTCTGCCAAGTGTAGTCTAACCTGCTTAGTGATGCTGGTGGGTTAACCCCTTGGCAATAATCCTGACCGCAGACACTGTACTCTAGCACACCCAAACACACAGACATACACACACACACACACACACACACACACACACACACACACACACACACACACACACACACACACACACACACACACACACACACACACACACACACACACACACACACACACACTGACTTCTGTGTGTCTACCACACTCAAACACATCACACATGCACGCATACATGCGCGTACACACACACTGACCTCTGTGTGTATGCACCTATATACTGGCTGTCTCATTGGGAGATCCCAGACGGTTTCTGTCCTCAATGTCAGATCCCTGTCAGGTCAGGAGGCTGCATATTAAAACATAGCAATGCCTCAGGTCAGGAGGCTGCATATTAAAACATATGGCTCTGGGTTCTCTGTCCTCGCAGGTTGGGAGACCACATTATGTTCTCATGTCAATGGAGAAAACTCGATTCTAATAGGCCTGCTTGGGTAAGACTGCCTGTACCGTTTGTCCCAATGATAGATATAGAGGTCAGTGGTTTGTCCTGAAACTACAAGAATGTCAGGAGGCTGTGGAACGGATCCCAACTACTGTAGCAGAGTTCAGCAGTTAGCAAACCTCCCTCCTGAAGCCTCGTACTTGTAGCACAGTGCTGAGGTATTGGTCTGGACCCTTAGCTCAGCGGTATCGTGCTGTGCCTCCATGCTGAACTGTTGTGTTGACTAGTAGGTTACAGCTGCATATGGATTCTCTTTCCTGTCAGGTCAGGAGACTACATTGTAGAATGTAGAATGGCTTCGCAGGTTTGGACACTGCTCATGTTCTTATTTCAGTGGAACACAGGAGGAAGAAGAGAACTCGCACACCAAGAGTGGCCGATGCAGGAAAGGTGATTTAATTCATCAACTTAAATACAAAATAAAATAAAGTGCTACCAAGTGGGGGTGCAAACGTTTCGGTCCTCAGACCTTCATCAGTACAAACATGTCAGTGGAGAAATCTCAATTCTCCTCATGATTGAGCAAACTTATTTGCACATGTGACTATAAATGATCTATTGGAAGTTGCAACAATCCAATTGAGGTCCACTAAAGGGAAATCATCAAGCGAGCCAGGCTTGGAGCACAGCACACGCATCTAGACCATAAACACCTGTAACAGCGATATGCCTGTCCTGAAGAAGAGGATATGCCTATCTGTCCTGAAGAAGAGGATATGCCTACTGTCCTGAAGAAGAGGATATGCCATTATGTCCTGAAGAAGAGGATATGCCATTCTGTCCTGAAGAAGAGGATATGCCATTCTGTCCTGAAGAAGAGGATATGCCTATCTGTCCTGAAGAAGAGGATATGCCTACTGTCCTGAAGAAGAGGATATGCCATTCTGTCCTGAAGAAGAGGATATGCCTATCTGGCCTGAAGAAGAGGATATGTATCTGTCCTGAAGAAGAGGATATGTATCTGTCCTGAAGAAGAGGATATGCCTACTGTCCTGAAGAAGAGGATATGTATCTGTCCTGAAGAAGAGCATAGAGGCTTATCTGTCCTGAAGAAGAGCATATGTATCTGTCCTGAAGAAGAGCATAGAGGCCTATATATCATATGCACAATGTGTGGATTCCAATATGTGGACTTCCGCACTCCCTTGCTCAATTGCCTGCCTGTGACCTCATGATGATGTCACTGACGACAGAAAATTATTCAATATCTTTGTGATGGAGTGACCATCACTAGGGTTGTGGGTGTGTTCTGAATAACATGCCAATGAGTCTGGCTCTTTGGTGTAGCGGTCAGAGCACCGGTTTACTACCCCAGAAGGTCTGTGTTCGAGTCCCAGCTGGGCAACTCTACTCCCCTTCGCTACAAATGGTGTCAGAAGTGGGATGGTACCGTGAGGCCATCGGAAGCGTACCCATTGTGTGTAAGCCGTAATTCCATGTGAGGGACCCCCAGGATTGGTGACCACGGTGTGAGGGACCCCAGTGATGGGTGAGGCGTTGATGATGGGGCAATCATGATGGGAGAATCATGATGGGCAGTTGCGTGAAGGATACCATGAGTGTGTGAAGCGCTTCCCGAAGGGAAAGGCAGTGTGATGGAGTGACCATCACTAGGGTTGTGGGTGTGTTCTGACTAACATGCTAATGAGCCTGGCTCTTTGGTGTAGCGGTCAGAGCCCCGGTTTACTACCCCGGTAGATTTGGGTTCGAGTCCCAGCTGGGCAACTCTACTCCCCTTCGCTACAATCTTGCAAAAGCACAATTCTAATGTCATTTTCTCATTTGCAATTGGGATGGCGAATGAAAAACAGTCCCTCAAATGTTGTTGTGGCTAGGCTGACATCTGGGAAACGTAATTGTTTTCTCCACGGAGCCGGGGCCAGAAGGTGGGGCGAGGCCAATCAATCTAGCTCTAAAAAGGCCCAAACCCGGGACAAATTGCAATAGTAATGGTTCCTACTTTTAAGTGATCCTTAAACCCCCTTTTATCACATATTAAAAATCTACAGCTTTATATTTAGTGGAACATACTTTTTTTCAAAGTCAAAGTTGGCAGATTTCCCATTAATTTCTACATAGGGAGACATCATAGGAGATACAAGGTGAATAGGGTAAAATTTTAAACTATAACAAATTAATTTGAAACTTTCACAGTTGGTAACTCACATTCAGGCAAACAATTTTTGTATTGCAAGTTTTCTGAAATATGAGGATGAAATATGCAAATGAGGTCATACTGAAATATGTAAACAGACTAAGCATAAAGCAAATTGCAATACTAATGGTTGATACATTAGATTGATCCTTCAACCCCTCTGCATCACACATTAAAAATCTACTTTCATCAATTGAGTGGAACATACTTTTCCCAAGGTCAAAAGTATCCGATTTTACCCACTGAATGGCAAAATGCATTGGAAATCTGCTACTTCTGACCTTCAAAAAAGTATGTTCCACTAAAGTGATGAAGGTAGATTTTTCCTATGTGATGTAGGGTGGATAAAGTAGGCTATCAATAAAAAGTGAATCATTACTTTTGCAATTTGTTTTATGTTTTGCCCGTTGTTGCATAATTTATCACATAGGGCCTATTTAATTTAGATGTGATCTCATTTGCATATTTAATCATCATATTTCAGACAACTTGCAATACAAAATCTTTGTCTTTGGTTGAGTAAATAACTGTGAAAGTTTCAAATTGATATCTCATTGTTTAAAATGTTATCCTATTACCCAAATATCTAATTTATGGTCTCCCTATGGGGAAATGAATGGGAAATCTCCAACTTTGAAGCTGTAGATTTTTAATACTGTATGTGATTTAGACATACAGTGAGTCCAATAATTATTTGATCCCTATCTCATTTTGTTAGTTTGCCTACTAACAAAGACAAGATCAGTCAATAAATGTAATGATAATATGTATTCTAATATGGAGAGACAGAATATCAAAAAGAAAATCCAGAAAATAACTGTAGAGAATATATATTAATGTATTTCTATTTCAGTGAGCAAAATATGTATTTGATCCCCTGCCAACTGATAACAGTTCTGTTCCCACAGATCAGATAGGCACTTTCCATCAATTTGTCATCTCAATTAAAGACACCTTTACATACTAAGATGCACAAAAGACACATTGAATCAGCAGAATTGGTCCATAGTATGAGTGAATCAATAAGACTCCAACCTTACCAACATGGTAAAGACCAAAGAGCGGTTAAAGGATATCAGGGCCAAGATTTTAGACCTGAACAAAGAGGAAATGGGCTATCAAGCCACAAGAAAGAGACTGGGTATTAAGGACCCAACTGTTGATGCATTTCTTCCAAAATGTAAGGAATGCAAAATGACCATCCATCAGTCTGTCTGGGGTTCTATACAAGATTTGACTTTTTGTAGGGATTCCATAATCATGAGAACAGAAAGAAAGTACCCCAGACCAGTACAGGATGAACCAGGCAATGATATAAAATCTTCTGGGACCAAAATCTCTGAGAAAACTATTGGTAGCACTTAATGCCACAGAGGATTACAATCCTGTAGTGCACACATGGTAACCCTGCTTCAGAAGGAACCTGTGCAGTCCCACCTGAGGTTTGCCAACGAACATCAGACTGGTTTGGGACACGATAAGGAGGTGCTGTGGTCAGATGAAACCAAAATCAAGCTGTTTGGCATTAACACAATTCACTGTGTTAAAGAGAAAGAGAACTGCTGCCTATGATCCCAAGAACACCCTCCTCACCATCATGCATGCAAGTGGTATCATCATGGTTTGAGGGTGCTTGTCTGGCCAAAGCGCAGGACAACTTCACATCATCAACAAATGGATGGAGGGAGACATGTAACGTGCAATCCTGAGTGCCAATGTCCTTCCCTCCACCACTAGAGTGAAGGTGGTCCATTTTTGTATCTCCCAGCACGAGAATATTACACAACATACAGTCAAAGCAATGAAGGAGTGGCTCAAGAAGAAGCATACTAAAGTCATGAAGTGGCCTAGACAGTCTCCAAACATAAACCCAATAGTAATTCTATGGAGGGAACTGAACCTCCCATTTGCCATGCTACAGCTACAAACTATTAATGTTTTAGAGATAATCTGCAAAGAAAAGTGGGAAAAAATCTTTTCTAATATATGCACAAACATTGTCATCAAAAGAAGCATCTGACCTCTCTGCTAGACAACGAGGGCTTTGCCACAAAGTACTTTGTCGTCTTTGGCTAGAGGGGTCAAATACTTATTTGGCTAAATTAAATACAAATCAATTAAAATATATTCTTTTAAGTTATTTTCTGGAATTTCTTTTTGATATTCTGTCTCTCCACGTTAGAATACATATTATCATTACATTTATGGACTGATCATGTCTTTGTTAGTGGGCAAACTGGCAAAATCAGCAAGGGATCAAATACATATTGGACTCACTGTACCTAGGGATTACAAAAAACTTAGAATGATTACTATTGCAATTTTCCCCGGGTCAAACGCTAGATTGACTGGCCTAACAAGCACAAGTGGAGGATGGGAGTGTGCATATTGGAATGCCAGCTGATGATCCTTAAATCTTTTGTTTTATTTGTTCCAGGGCACCCTTGTAAAAGAGAATTTCAACCTCGACGGGTCTATCCTATATGGTAAAATCAAGGTTGAATATTTTTTTAAAAATGCTGACCCTCTCTCATAGCATACTATTTGTTCTTTTTGCCTGTTTTTCTATTACTGCTTAATAAGTCACCCAGTTGAACTGATATAATTCCCCATACAGCTATTCAGCAATGAATTTAGATGAGCAGTGTCTGTTCACAGTACTATCGCATGGAGAGGTCTGTGCTAAAAGACTACATTCCCCATCAGTGGAGCAAGGCTAACAGGAAGTGACGTCTCATGTCGATCTCCGATCTCATTGGTGAGCTGACACAGCAGCAGTCGGCCGCTGGGTAGCAGAATGAGGTAGTTGTATGTCGTGTCTGGCATGCGGAGTGTTTAAGTAAGTTTTCTCGTGCTTGAATGCCAAAACACTCCACAGACAATGTTTATTTGACGTTTGTTGGTGAATCACATGCGTCAGTCATTTTGAATTCGTACAAATCTCCTTCAAATGGGCAATGCTGCTGTTAACGTTAGCACCCTTGTAAAGTAAAGTGTCAAATTGCACATTGTGTTGACAGTAGGTGTGCCATTGCCAGTGTGCCATTCATTATCAGTTTCAAGCCTCCGATATGGTGCATTGTAGTGTTTGCATATTGCTCCTGACATTTTGTGACGGCTATGCTATTCATTTACTTACCCTCTGAATCGCCGTGTGCTGCTGTGCTCTGTCTGTGCATCGTTACAAGGTCTATTTGATCACTGTCACCTTGTTTGAAGCTGTTTATCGCCTGCAATGTAAAGGAAATTTCATGTAACACAATGCATAAGTGGTATTGAATAGAGCCGAAGTCTGTCCTAAGTTTAGCTGGTCTACTACAAATGAACTAGATCATGATAGCAAAAACTAAATCAGTTACGATCAGAGAACTAGTATGGAGTGCACTTTCTACAGTAATGTCCAAAATGCTGCATACATTTGCCTGCATTTCCTATTGGTGAATACGATTTTAACATTGTGTCTAAAATTATTAACAACCCAGTAAGACATGGCCCCTATAAATTAGCTGCCAGAATGACAATGACCAAGTAGCCATGTATTACCAAAGGCCCTGTGTACTGTGATAGTGGTGTAGTGCTATGGTAGTTAACTTTTTTTATTACTGGTGGAACGGTGTGCATTAAGGAGCTGCAGCTTCTTTTCTCGCTCTCTCCTCATGTTCTGTTCTTTTCTCCTCCTCATTCATGACTCAATAGTTGGAGCAGATCAGAGGGTTGCAGGTTCATATCCCACCCTAACTAGCACCTTCATCCATGGTTGAAGTGCCCCTTGAGCAAGGCACCTAACCTCACTTTCCTCAAGGGACTGTATCCAATATCCTGTACCTAAATAACTGTAAGTCGCTTTGACATAAAGCGTCAGCTAAGTGTAATGTTCTCTTCTTTTCTCCCTAGGTCGCCCTCACCTCCTCATGTTCTCTGGGTGTGAAACGGTTCTGCATTCTAGAAGATTCTTCGTCTCGTGTCTCCAACTGCACCCCCATAGACTCTACACCTCTGTCTCCATAGCGATACCTCCCTCCATCACACTCTCCTCCTCCTCCTCATCCTGCTGTCCACAGCGTTCATCCTCCCTTTCACCACATCATCACATTCTTTCCTCTGGCCCTCTCTATCACTCTCTTAACTCTTTCTCCTCCTCATATTTTCTCTCTTCATGCCATCGTCCTATCCATTCCTCATTCTCTAGAAGGCCTTATCACTCTTTATCCTCCTCCATTTTCTCTTCACACTATTCTCCTCTCCCTTCTTCTTCATCGTCCAGAGAGCCTCATCCCTCTCTCCTCCTCCGCCACTCTTTCTCTTCGTCATCCTGTTCCGCTGGAGCGATGGATCTAAAGGAAGTGCTTGATATCCTGGAGCAGCTTGCCCCTCTCTCATTGGCCGAGTCCTGGGACAACGTCGGCCTATTGGTGGAGCCCAGCAAGCCTCGTCCAATCAAAACCATCCTGCTGACCAACGACCTGACGCTGCCCGTCATGGAGGAGGCTGAGGCCATTGGCTGCGACCTGATCGTCTCCTACCACCCGCCGCTGTTTCGACCAATGAAACGGCTGGTGCAGAGGGACTGGAAGCAGCGATTGGCTGTGAGGGCGGTGGAGGGCGGGATGGCCGTGTTCTCTCCTCACACCTCATGGGACAGCGCGAAAGGCGGCCTCAACGATTGGCTCATCGGAGGAGTAGGTAGGTGATGTACTTGCGTACTTCCTGGATGTGTAATGCAGTGGGCTCATTTCATTATCCACACTCGCGTCCTTCCTTGTGCTTGCGGCCTTGTGATGACAGTGAAAGCCGAAACTGGGGAAACTACAACTCCCATTGTCATTGTGACAGAGCACCCCACAGCACACAAGTGAACACTGCACATTGCACACAACAAAATTGCAAGGGGGAAGCCCCAAGTAGCGCCCCAAGGGAGCAGTGCGGCGGGACGGTACCATGCTCAGGGTACCTCAGTCATGGAGGAGGATGGGGGAGAGCACTGGTTAATTACTGGTTAATTACTTCCCCCACCAACCTGGCGGGTCGGGAGTTGTCATTGATGACAGATGTTTAATTCAATATCTCACAAAAGTGCAATTCAAAGGTCAGTTTGTCATTGGGATGTTGAATTTGCAATTGAGATGTTGAATGGAGTAAATTACCCCAAAAGTTGTTGTGACTAGGTTGACAGCAGGGGAACTTTATTGTGTTCTCCATGGAGGCGGTGTGTCAGTGAAGCACGGGGCCACAGCCACTAGTCAAAGACAGGGGTTAAGACCAGGGGGGCAGGATTTGGCTGATTAGCTTCGCCGCTTAGCAAGGCACTTCCCCATTCGCCATTTTCACAAATTCTCATTTCCGACCCCACTTGTGATTGGTGGGTGCGTGAGTTTAGTGTTGGGCACACATACCTTTACAGGTTTGTGGTTGGGCACCTCCATGCATCCAATGTCCGTCTTCTATATATCTTTCTAGTCATACGTAAGTCAGTCAGTAACGTGGCACGTAATTGGCTGAGTAAACTGTTGGCGGAAACGACAACATCTTTGAAGCTGAAAAAATCGTTCAATTTTGGCTGAATTCACTAGCCTAGCATTTCCCATTGAAATGACTGGAGGCGGGACTTATTCACTCTCTCCAGTTCTTATACTACCTCCATGGTTAGGACAATGGACTGGACGTAGTGGGTTCCTTTCAATATCTAACCTCCCGTCCTCTCCTTCTGCTTATGACCTCCTGCTTCGCTGACGTCTTACCTTCATGGAGAAGATGTAAAGTTTCCCCACTGTCAACAACATATGGGGGGACTTTTCCCCATCCAACATCCCGACTGCAAATGGGACATTAACATTAGAATTGCACTTTTACGAGATACTGAAATACACTTCTGTCGTCAGTGACGTCATCACGAGGCCACAAGCAGGCAAGTGAGCAAGAGAGGACAGGAGTTTGGATATTAGAAAGACCCCCACCCCCACCCCCAGTCTCGCGCGCCATCCTACGTACTTCCGCCAAGACACTTGGCTCCGAACTACGTCTGGTACCTGTCCTCTGTGGAGCGATGTTGACCGGTAGGATTTTCGCTGGTGTTCTGACAAACGGTCCTACATTGTAATTTTATCCTACGGTAGGATGTTCTGTCAGACATGTCTGTTAAACGGTCCTACATCGCCATAGATAGACGTCAGACATGTTTGTTCAACAACTTCTGATTCCTGATTTTTCAGAAAATGCCCTTCCTGCTTCCTGCAATCGCGTCAAATCAAACAAAGTCCAGACCATGAATACGAAATGGAAATGGTAGTATTATGGGATGGTCAGGACCAGGCTACCCCCACCCACTCTCCTCTCCTTTCCTCTCCTCTCCTCTTTTCGCCACTCCTCTCATCTTATCTTATCCTCTCCTCTCCTCTCCTCTCTTCTTCTCCTATAGGTAGTGGCAGTGTGTCCGTGTTGAGCCAGGCCCAGTGCAGCGCCCCCCAGAGGCAGAAGTTGGAGTTCACCGTTAAGAATCAGGAGCAGCTAGACGCCATCATGGCCGAGCTGAAAGAGACACCAAACATCAACACACTACAATATACTACTGTCAGGTAACACACACGCACACACACACACACACACACACACCCACACACACACACACACACACACACCAAATATCAACACACTACAATATACTACTGTCAGGTAACACACACACACACACACACATACACACATACACACATACACACACACACACACACACACACACACACACACACACACACACACACACACACACACACACACACACACACACACAAACACACACACACCAAACATCAACACACTACAATATACTACTGTCAGGTAACACACACACACACACACACACACACACACACACACACACACACACACACACACACACACACACACACACACACACACACACACACACACACACACCAAACATCAACACACTACAATATACTACTGTCAGGTAACACACACACACACACACACACCACACACACACACACACACACACACCAAACATCAGCACACTACAATATTACTGTCAGGTAACACTCACACACACACACACACACACTCACACACACACACACCGGACATAAACACACTACAATAATACTACTGTCAGGTAACACGCACGCACGCACGCACGCACGCACGCACGCACGCACGCACGCACGCACGCACGCACGCACGCACGCACGCACGCATATATTACTGTCAGGTAACACTCACACACACACACACACACACACACACACACACACACACACACACACACACACACACACACACACACACACACCAAACATCAACACACTACAATATACTACTGTCAGGTAACGCGTGTGCGCGCGCACACACATACGCACACACACACACACACACACACACACACACACACACACACACACACACACACACACACACACCGGACATAAACACACTACAATATACATGGGTTCTAAATTTAGTTTGTAACCTGACTGTGCGAACCTAGCTGCGCACAACTCAACCTCTGATGGTTGGAAACTGCTGTCGTTCAAAAAATTAGTTCACGTGGTTGGCTGCCAGTGTCTTGCCCCTCCTCATAACATCGTGTTGATAAACACTGAGAACCCATGTATACTACTGTCAGGTAACACACACACACACACACACACACACACACACACACACACACACACACACACACACACACACACACACACACACACACACACACACACACACACACCAGAGAGACAGAGACCACTGCCAGGTTCCTTATCTCCAGTAGATGGCATTGTTCACTTGGTTCTTCATACACATTATTTTAGTCCGATGTTCCTCTCTCACTCTCTCTCCATTCTCCCTCTTTCTACCCTCCCTTGCTCCTTCTCTCCCACCCTCTCTCTCCATCTCTCTGCATCTCTCTCTCTCTACCCTCCATCACACCTTTTGGTCCAATAAAGGACTTCTTAAACCCCTCTCTCTCTCTCTCTCTCTCTCTCTCTCTCTCTCTCTCTCTCCCTCTGTCTCTATCCCCCCCAGGTTGGAGTCTGATGGATTCCATGCGAGTGTGGTGTGTGGTGGCTCGGTGCTGCCCTCGTGTGTTCAGGTGCTGTTAGGACATGCAGCAGTGGGCCCCAGCATGCGCATCACCCAGCTACAGCAGGTGAGACAAGAGAACATGGAAGATAAAAACGTTTAATACACATTTGTGAGTTACATGTTTGAAAGTTACCTATTGGCAACCTCTTTTTCCTCCTCTTTCTGCTCCTCCTCGATTTTCTTCCTCTTCATCACTTTCACCACTTTGTCATCTCCTCCTCCTCTCCTCTGTCCCCCTCCTCATCCTCTCCTCTCCTCATCCTCTCCTCTCCTCATCCTCTCCTTTCCTCCTCTCCTCCTCCTCTCCTGCTACTCCTCCTCCTCTTCGCCACCTCCTACTCTCCTCTTCCTTCTCCTCTTCTTCTCCTCTCCTTCCAACCTCCTCCTCTTCTTCCTTCTCCGCTTCCTCTTCCTCCTCAGTCTCCCCTGATTGGCTGTGGCCAGGGCCGCCTGTGTCACCTGAGTGAGCCGGTAACCGTGGCGACGGCTGTGCAGCGTATGAAGGCTCACCTGGGGCTGCCACACCTGAGACTGGCACTCGGACACCAGAAGACCACAGGTGAGGGGGGGGGGGGGGGTGGGGCAGGGCAGAGTGGGGGGGGGGGGGGGGGGGGGGTTGGCACTCGGACACCAGAAGACGTGGGGAGAGGAGAGAGGGAGGGGGCGGGGTGGAGGAGAGAGAGAGAGAGAGAGAGAGAGAGAGAGAGAGAGAGAGAGAGAGAGAGAGGAGAGAGAGAGAGAGAGAGAGAGAGAGAGAGAGAGAGAGAGAGAGAGAGAGAGAGAGGAGAGAGAGAGAGAGAGAGAGAGAGAGAGAGTGGGTGGGTGGGGGGGAGAGAGAGGGACGGATAGAGAGGGATGGATAGATGGAGAGAGAGAACGAGAGAGAGTGACAAAGAGAGCGAGTGAGAGAGAGAGAGGCTACCACACCTGAGACAAGTATTTGAAAAATCAGGAGTATGAACGAGGGCAATATGAGATGAAGAGGAAAAGAGTTTAGAGCTCTATGGGTGTGAGAAGAGATCAGGAGGCGTGGAGGGAGGAGAAGAGAGCAAGAGGTGAGGAGGAGGATAACAAGAGAGCAGGAGGCGTGGAGGAGGAGAAGAGAGCAGGAGGTATGGAAGAGGAGAAGAGAGCAGAGTACCTCAGTCATGGAGGAGGATGGGGGAGAGCAGTGTTTCTCAACCTTTTCTTAGGCTAGGCACCCTTTCAATTCATGAAAAATTTCAAGGCACCCCAAACCAACAAGCCGTAACATGGCATCGCATCCGATACCACACAAGCTTAGAAAAGTAACACATTTGGAGACATCACACGACCTACGTTCGAAGTTGCAGCTGACTGGGCCGACCTACAGTATATTTACTTTATTGTGCGTAAATGGCAGATGAAATATTCCACTGACTTCAATTTAATCCACTGAATTTATTTATGAGCCACATTTCTGCGGCACCCCTGAGGGCGGCCCGTGGCACCCCAGGGTGCCCCGGCACCCCTGTTGAGAAACACTGGGGGAGAGCACTGGTTAATTACTCACCCCACCAACCTGGCGGGTCGGATGTCGAACCGGCAACCTTTGGGCTACAAGTCTGACGCTCTAACCGCTTACCCATGACTGGCCTCAAGTGGGAGTAGTGATGAAGCGAAAGAAAGACAAACACTGTCGTATGTGTATTGGAGTCAGTGGAAGACTTTGGCATTGAAGGATGAAACACTATACAAAAGTGTGCTAACTAAGTGTGTGTGTGTGTGTGTGTGTGTGTGTGTGTGTGTGTGTGTGTGTGTGTGTGTGTGTGTGTGTGTGTGTGTGTGTGTGTGTGTGTGTGTGTGTGTGTGTGTGTGTGTGTGTGTGTGTGTGTAGAGTCCCTGGTGAGCTCCGTAGCAGTGTGTGCAGGATCAGGAGCGTCCGTTCTACAGGGAGTCAAAGCAGACCTCTACATCACAGGTAACACACACACACACACCCTTTGCAACCCCACTCCCTGGTCAGGCTTCCTATTCCAATAAAACGTCACATAAATCACAATATAGAAGTATACAATTACATGTTATCTTAAAACATGCCTCCTATATCATTATTCAAAAATAAAAATAATATAATGTGTGATTTTGTTCCGTGGTCCTCCAGGTGAGATGTCGCATCACGAGGTGCTGGACGCGGTTGCCACGGGGACCAGTGTGATCCTGAGTGACCATAGTAACAGCGAGCGCGGCTTCCTGGCCGTCGTCAGGGAGAGGCTCACCGTCCGCCTGCCCGACTCCATAACCGTGGCGATCTCAAAGACTGACAGAGACCCCCTGGAGGTGGTCTGACCAATCACAAGCTGAGCTGGTGACTACACTGACCAATCAGAGCAGACATCGATGACCCCTCATGAGAAATTGGACAGTTTAAAATCTAAGTGATCCAGGTTCCTCAATGGCTGTGGCTTTACATTAAATGTTACTTTAAATGTTGACAGCACACTGTGGAGGTGTTGTTACCATGTCTGTATATTTTGACATCCATCCATGTCAATAAAGTAATTATGATGGCGAAGCTGTGTGTCTCTTTAGGTCTATACTATGCAACACTATTTAACACAGGACCCTGTTTCTCGACAGTGACGTTGTTAACTAGTTAGCAACTTATAAGTTGCCAATGGGAAATTGCATTGCAACCAATTATGTTGCTAGCTTAGTTAGCAACGACACTGTCGAGAAACGGGGTCCAGGTCTCTAACTGTAGGCCTACGTGCTACGTGTACATGCACAACTGAAAACATCTGAACAAAAGGAAAACACCACCTGTTACTTATGTATACACAGTCATTTAAACTACTCACCACTTGGGCCTGCTGTTGGCCTTATGTGTTGCAGACTACTGTAGATTGTTAATTTAAACTGTGATTGGCACAGTCACACCCTTTTGCTGTAATCACAGTCACCACAATACACAGATATGGTCAATTCATAGACATGGTTACTTTTATTCATAACTTAATCATATAATGTAATAAATACAAAACAAATACAGGTAAAACAAATGATCATTAAATATTTGAAAAGGTGGTAATCAGAGAAGAGTAATAATACACAAGAATTGGGCTGGGTATCGCAGCCATGTTCCTGTATCGATTCGATTTCAATTCTTAGGGCTTTGAATTGATTAATCACGATTCAATTCGATTCATTCTGAATCGATTCAATCCGTTCCCTTCTTGGTGCAAGGATTTCCCCCAAAAGATGCTGTTGCCTATTTTTATATAAAAATGTCAAAGGGCTGTGGCTTGACAGTGTTAACAGATTCCTAATTTGTAATAAGTAGGACTAGGCCTTATTGACTAATACCGACTGGGTATTTTCCATAGACCTAAATTAAACAAAAAGAAAAAGAACAAAACAGTCGATTTTGTGCCCTGTGAATTGATTATGTGAATTTTAAAAGAAATCGATCGATTATCGATTACATCTATTATTTTACCCAGCCCAGGTAGAACACACACACAGACATACAGCAGTGAATTTCAGTGTGTGTTAACCAATGAGAGTGAATAATATTCAATCAATGGTGTTAACCCATTGTAGCCTAAGGCACCAGCAAAAAACGCCTGCTGAATGCCTAATCCTATTTTGGGAAAAGGTGCCCTCTGCCTATTAAAACCTAAATATCTCAGCCTCCGAAGCATATAAAAACATGAAATAAGTTACATTTAAAAGCTAGTACCTTCATTTTACATTAGAATGTGTTCATTCAGCTCTAACATAGGCCTACCCACATTGTGAATAACAAAGCTCAAATCTCAAGAGCCTGAATGCAGCATATACTTTGCTCCAGGCGCTAAAGGTCAAACAGTGTATATGCAGCATCAGGCTAAAATGGGTTACAGTGAGAAGTGTATGGGTTACAGTGTATGGGTTACAGTGAGAAGTGTATGGGTTACAGTGTATGGGTTACAGTGAGAAGTGTATGGGTTACAGTGTATGGGTTACAGTGAGAAGTGTATGGGTCCATTCTATTATCCTAACTCCCATCTTCCACCTCTACTTGTGGCCTCACACTTCACTGATGTCCTGCATGCGTGGAGAAAACAATGTTTCCCCTGCCTAGCCACAACAACATTTGGGGTACTTTTTCCCCATTTTAACATCCCGATTGCAAATGAGAAAATTACTTTTGAATTGAGTGTTTGCAAGATGTGGAATTAAACGTCTGTCGTCAATGATGTCTTGCAGTGTCATCACGAGGCCACAGGCACATGGTTTGACGGGAGTCTGGAGATTGGAAAGAACCGTGTGTGTGTGTGTGTGTGTGTGTGTGTGTGTGTGTGTGTGCGTGCGTGCGTGCGTGCGTGCGTGCGTGCGTGCGTGTGTGTGTGCGTGCGTGCGTGCGTGCGTGCGTGCATGTGTGTGTGTGTGTGTGTGTGTGCGTGTGCGTGTGCGTGTGCGTGTGTGTGTGTGATTTTAGCAGTTCTTCTTCCTCTCGGCCTCAGCGATGGCCGGGACAGGGTCAGGGTGTCTCCTCAGCCAATCAGATAGGAGTGTTGGGTAGTCTGACATCACGCCTGTCGCCCCGGCGTCAAACGCAGCCTGGATGTCACTGTCCTCGTTACACACAAACAGGTGCACCTGCAAAACACACACACACACACACACACACACACACACACACACACACACACACACACACACAGAGTCAGATATACAGTAGTATGTTATAGATACAAGTGGACCTGCAACAGTCAACACACACAGGGTGGTTGGGTAAAATTAAGGTACATTTAAATAGCATTTTATGCTATTTCAAAATGTTTACATTTCTATGTACTGCATATCATGTTAGATTAGGCGCTCATAGAATACAAATATTATTATTATAGATATCTGTCTGTCGTTAGAAATGTACCTGCATGCCCCTCTTCACCAGGTGTTCAAATAGAGCCTTCCTCATGGTCAGCCTGGGACAGAGAGGAGAGGGAGAAATTAACAATATTCGAAACACAGGAGAGAGAAATGAACGAGGGGAGGCAGGATAATGTTCTTATACAGTATGTTCAGAACGAGTGTGAGTAGGTGTAGTGTTCAAATAGATCAGTCTGGTACAGAGAGGATAGGGAGAAATGAATGATATGAGAAAACACATTCAGAATGCACATGAGAGGAGAATGGGATCTTACTGTATTTTATAGCCAAATAGAGTTGGTGAGGAGATGACATGATCTTACTATGTTGAAAATTAGTAGAGTAGAGTAGAGTGGTATATGATTTTATTATTTTGAGGATGAGTGGAGAAGAGTGGAGTGGTATGATATGATCTTATCATGTCCTGAATGAGCATGTGAATACTTGATATACGATTTGATTTTAATCAGACTGAGTTGCTGAGGAGTTGATATGATCATATGATGTTGAGAATGAGAGTGTGGGTAGGTGACATGATCTTACTATGTTGTGAATGGTTAGAGTAGAGTAGAGTGGAGTGGTGTGAGTAGGTGATATGGTCATTATGTTGTGAATGAGAAGAACAGAGTAGTAGAGTAGAGTACAGAGGTGTGATGTGATCTTATTATGTTCGAAATGAGTAGAGTAGAGTAGAGTAGAGTAGAGTAGAGTAGAGTAGAGTAGAGTAGAGTAGAGTAGAGTGATACTATGCTCTTACTTGTCGTAAAGGAAGGCTCCAAGTCTGGTCCTCAGCTCTCTGTGCTCAGGGGTGTATTTCCTGTTGGGACAGGAAGTGAAGAACCAGAGCTCAGATCCCTTAATCAAACACGCATGCACACACTCACATGTACACACACACACACACACACACACACACACACACACACACACACACACACACACACACACACACACACACACACACACACACACACACACACACACTCCCTCACCTGTTGAAGATGCGTGGTAGGTAGAACTGCAGTAGTGTTTCTCTAAGTGATATGAATGGCAGCAGGCCGGTGTAGAACAGGATCAGCAGCTGCAGACTACGCTCTATGGTGAAGCTGAACGGCATGTCTGGGTTCTACACACACACACACACACACACACACACACACACACACACACACACACACACACACACACACACACACACACACACACACACACACACACACACACACACACACACACACACAATGACAAAAGAGTTTTCACTACAAAATAATTTTAAACGTGATTCTTGACGTGCTTGCACACACACACAAGCAAATGTCTCACATCAATGAACACACACACACACACACACACACACACACACACACACACACACACACACACACACACACACACACACACACACACACACACACACACACACACACACACACACACACACACACACCGTACCTGTTCCCTGCATTTGTTCATAAGGTTATCTCTCTCAGAGGCCCAAACTGTGATGGCGTCTCTCCCATATGACTTCACCAGAGATGCAACCTACAGGAAGCGCGCACACACATACACACACACACACACACACACACACAAACACACACATGTTATGGTGATGTTGAGACTGGGTGTTGTTCTACCCTCTGTATGAGCTGGTGGCTGCTATGGTTACGTGGGTGCTGCTGTACCTTCTGTATGAGCTGGTGGTTACTATGGTTACGTGGGTGCTGTTTTACCTTCTATATGAACTGGTGGTTGCTATGGTGACGTGGGTGCTGTTGTACCTTCTGTATGAGCTGGTGGTTGCTATGGTGACGTGGGTGCTGTTGTACCTTCTGTATGAGCTGGTGGTTACTATGGTTACGTGGGTGCTGCTGTACCTTCTGTATGAGCTGGTGGTTGCTATGGTTACGTGGGTGCTGTTGTACCTTCTGTATGAGCTGGTCGTTGTCCTCTTTGACCTCAATGTTGATGGGCATGGAGGGGAAGGCCTTGAAGACGTCCTCCAGCAACACAAACCTCCTGTCCTCTCCTGAGCTGTAGTGGCCTACAGAACAAACAACACGTCAGCTTCCACATAGCAACAGCCGTAACCAGGGGCGGACACGTCAGCTTCCACATAGCAACAGCCCTAACCAGGGGCGGACACGTCAGCTTCCACATAGCAACAGCCGTAACCAGGGGCGGACACGTCACCTTCCACATAGCAACAGCCCTAACCAGGGGCGGACACGTCAGCTTCCACATAGCAACAGCCGTAACCAGGGGCGGACACGTCACCTTCCACATAGCAACAGCCCTAACCAGGGGCGGACACGTCACCTTCCACATAGCAACAGCCGTAACCAGGGGCGGACACGTCAGCTTCCACATAGCAACAGCCGTAACCAGGGGCGGACACGTCAGCTTCCACATAGCAACAGCTGTAACCAGGGGCCAGACATCCAGAGGTGTTAAAGTAAAAGTAAAAGTAAATTCATGATGTACTGTACAAGCACATGATATTACATAGCTGTTACACCATCTACTCCATTTTGCCTAATGAGATAGACTGTGTTGTTACTAAAAAAGACAAACAAGAACTCATCACAAGCCGCCAGTGCAGAGTCAGCTGATCGTAAGACAAGTACGCAGGTCTACTGGTTATCCAGATAAGTTACCTGTATTGGAAGGAAACGGTGTTTGTTTTCTTTCTTTTTTTTAAAGTTTATACTTTTACTTTTGAATCCTCTTTCTATGAGTTATGTGCCATGAATGAACTTGGGACATGTAACTCACCGATGTTGAAGGTGACCTCCAGATTCTCTTTGTAGAGGGGTCCTGAAGGTCCTGAAAGGTCCTGAAAGATAAAAGCAGACAATGGAGAAGATCCCCGTTTTCATATATGACAAGTGCAATTTTCCGAGCCATGGTGAATGCTTAGAATTTGATGATGGTAGTCACTGCTGAACTGGTCCTAGGGCATACCGGGCATTTGCCCGGTGGCCTGATGTGTGATTTAATTTTTTTTTTAAATTCAAGCCAAAGCTGTTTTGAAACGTCGCAAGCCACATCACCTTCACTGCAGACCACTTTCGGTAACATAGTCGTGGTTGTAAAAGTATTCATGAAAAAGGTAACATTTGTGAATGAGCAGCATGCATTCTAGAAACGAGCTACTAAAAATATTGCATGGTGCACCTGTCGTGTTGCTTCGCGTTGTGGCATTCAGTAATGCCAAGCTTTACGAGGCACACTGTATTTGCACTCCCAGTATGTGTATAATGTTGCAACTTCAACATTTCACCCGGATATTTTTATTTTCAAGTGGACGTTCTGCTCTTTCCTGAATCTGGTGGTGTGCCGTCCATGAGCCACTGGCAGTATTTTAGCAATGGAAATCCCACCGACGTTCGCAAACAAACTGGAACTTACCTATACGAAACCTTAATCACAAATTCTGCACATTGTTTATCGTGAAGCATTTCATGCAGAGGCCTTGTGAGTGATGGCTGAGCCGTCACATCAACATTTGGGTTGGAATCCAGTCCAGTTGGAGTGCTACCTGGAACTACGCTAGTACTTTGTAAAGATGGTGCTCTTAGGTGACAGGCTGTGTTCATTTTAAAAGTTGTAAAATACCAAAGCACTCATCTTCTTTTTTGTTAAAATGCTTTTATTTTAATGGACTTAACATGATTAAAAAGCATTCAAAGTGTTTTAATCATGTTATGCCCATTAAAACAAAAGCATTTTATCTACAAAGAAGATGAGTGCCTTGGTATTCTACAACTTTTAATCTAGGTTGGAATGTTGAAGCTGCGGTGACCTTGTGATAATTCTGCCGAATTCAGTCGAAGAGCCATGAACACACCAGTGCAAGGGAGAGGGAGGAGAGGGCGAGCGAGAGAGAGACAAGGGGATGGAACGAAACCACAGGTTTAGAGAAAACAGAACAATCCACTGACCTAGGTCACCTGTGGCTTCAAGGTCAGTGGGCTGTGGTCAGTGGATTATTCTGTTTTCTCTGCACCCATCCTCTCCACCCATCACTCCATCCTCTTGTCTCTCGTCTCTGCAGAACAGTAGTTCTGATTCTATATATCCTTGAGCAAGGCACCAAACCCGACATTGCTCCAGGGACTGTAACCAATACCCTGAAAAATAAAAGTTGTAAGTCGCTTTGAATAAATGATAGCGTCAGCTAAGTGCAATGTAATGAAATGTAATGTAATGTATTCTGGATTATTTTTTGGAAATAGGGTTATCTAGTGACTTTAAGCAGGCCAGAACTGGGCCAAAAGCTTGCATTAAGCAGGCCAAAACTGGGCCAAAAGCATGGCTTAAGCATCCCAGACCTGGGCCAAAAGCTTGCCTTAAGCAGGCCAGACCTGGGCCAAAAGCGTGCCTTAAGCAGGCCAGACCTGGGCCAAAAGCTTGCCTTAAGCCGGGTAAATATGTGTTTGTGTTCCCACCTGCAGGTTGAGAGAGGAGATGTCGACGTCAACCCCCGTCTGCCTCAGCAGGTTCCCGTCATGTGACACGATCACATGACCATCCTTAGTCATGTGACAGTCCAGCTCAAACATGTCTGCCCCCACCGCTTTAGCACTACAGAGAAGTAGAATAGAATAACTGATTTCATTCCAATATGCACAGTCCCGTCCTCAACTTGTGCCTGTGGCCTCACATTTTGCTGACGCCCCGCCTCCGTAGAGAAAACAATAAAGTCAGCCTTGCTACAAACATTTTTGGGAGACTGTTCTTCATTCACCATCCCGATTGCAAATGAGGAAATGACTTTAGAAGTGTGCTTTTGCAAGATAATGAATTAATTTTCTGTCATGAGTGACATCATCATGTGGTCACAACAAGCAGGCAAGTGAGCAAGGGAGGAAAGAATTCGCATATTGGAATCCACCCATTGTATTTGTATAGCACCATTTCATGCAAGATATGCAACACAACATACTTAACAGTTAGATTAACATCAATATTGAAAACAAAAAAATAATTAAAACGAAAGTAAAGCATAAAATAGATAAGAGAAATAAGATAAAATTGAGTTAAGCTGGAATATAGGAGACAAGCGGAAATAAAATATCTAAGAGGCATGAAATCCACAAGAATCAGGAACGCTGTAGACGTTGTGGCTGACATTGCTAATATTTTCTACGTATGTGTTAAAATGGGAGAAGAGAAACACATGTAAAGGAGGAACAGATGGAGGGAGAAATGAAAGACAGGAAAGATGGGTATAGTCTGACAAAGAGAGGAGATGGTAGAAAAAAGAGAAGTAACAGAAAGAGGTATTGAAGATTATGAAATGCTTGAGAGGAAAGGTTCCGGAACAGTAGAGAGCAGGTTCTGGATTACTAGCAGGTTCCAGAACACTAGAGAGCAGATTCTGGGAACACTAGAGAGCAGGTTCCGGAAAGAAAGTGAAATAAAAAGAGGAAATGTCACTCACTGGTTAAACGCCTCCATGGTACTCTCCAGCTTCTCTCCACACCCTGTAACACACACACACACACACACACACACACACACACACACACACACACACACACACACACACACACACACACACACACACACACACACACACACACACACACACACACACACACACACACACAGACTTAGTGCATGACGGGCCTATCTGCTGTGGTGAGTAGACCACTGTCAGTGCCAAGCCATATGATTTCTACACAGCACCTTTGCTATGTGATCCAGACATTATCTGACCCAGACATGGCATCACAGCAACTTGGAGAACACGGCGACTTGAACCATCTATCACGTTTGTGCACTGGGAAGCCGACAGAGGGGGACAAAGGGGTTACTTGTCCCGGGCCCAGGGAAAGAGGGGCCCCAGAATTGGATCCTCATTACATTGTATGTATTGGGTTTGGGGGCCCTTTCAGATGTCTTTGTCCCTGACCCAGCCAACGCTGTCAGCGACCCTGTTTGTGCATCACAACTTATCTCATGCTCCACAACGCCCCGTCACAGGTGTGGGTTAGGGGTGGTTTTGGTCTGGACACAATTTCGCCATTTCCTTTGCTTTTTTCGCTCTTGTTGCATCATAAACGTTGCTTTTTACTGACAAATTAGCGTTTAGCAACAGAAATTCACAGACACGGCGGGAAAACTCTGCGAGCCTGGTCATGTGACCAAAAAATGCTTTTCTGCGGTGTGGTAGACCATGACTGACCATGCAAAATTGTTGCACCACAACGCGGAAAGCACAAGCGGGAAATACAAACACCTTTGAGTCAGGGCCAGATTATCCACAAGGGCCAGTTACAGCCAGTTAGAGGGAAACATATGAAACAAACCAGATTGCTTAGCTGAAACAAACTACATAAATATTGTTGATAAAGGGGGGCACCTGCGAAGTGTAGTGCCCGGGGGCAGCACAGTGTCTTAGTACGGTCCTGTCCAGAGTTGAAATCCTCAATAGATGGTAAGTGCTATGGCGGATGATAGCCTACTGTCGTGGTTCTCAACCTGGGGTTCGTGCCCCCCCTGGGGTACGGCAGAAATTGGAGGGGGTACGCATTTGGTTTGCATTGATGTTGTGACCAAAATTCTGCTTGTGAATATTACAATTAGGCTGAATCAAAACCAAAAAATATATAACAAAGTGTATTTTGGTCCCCATGTACAGTCATAAAGGTATTGATTGTCTCGAGCAAGAGTCATTGTAATTAAGCATTTAAATCATTTGTTAGTGCGTATACACGTGTAGAAGTTTGGGTTAGGGGTGCATGACTTGTCCTGGGCACGGGTAAGGGCCTTTAGGAGAAAAAGCTGAAAAACCACTGGCCCAGTTTGGTTTATCATGTACAAAAAGCAGACTGTACTGTGTGTGTGTGTGTGTGTGTGTGTGTGTGTGTGTGTGTGTGTGTGTGTGTGTGTGTGTGTGTGTGTGTGTGTGTGTGTGTGTGTGTGTGTGTGTGTGTGTGTGTGTGTGTGTGTGTGTGTGTGTGTGTGTGTGTGTGTGTGTGTGTGTGTGTGTTACCTCCTCTATGCGCGATGTTC
>NC_085858.1:40604319-40624319 GCF_034702125.1 Engraulis encrasicolus | reverse complement strand
CTGGACTGGGGGGTAAATAGGGCCCGGGCACTTTTGGATTCAAGGGGGCCCCCTCGTTATTATTAGTGGCTGAGAACTGACTCAGCGGTGGGCCCCTATTATCAGTAATGTAAAAAGTAAACAAAAATGGGGCCCCACGAGGGTGCAGGGCCCACCGGGAAATGCCCGCTATGCCAGATGGCCAGTCCAGCCCTGTTTCTATTCCAAGATTCAGGCTATCACCATTATTTTCTATTTTCATGGGGCTGGTGGCCCCGGTAGACTTCATCCAAATTTTAAAATATTTTACACAGTGTGTTTTTACTGGGTGTAGAACATTTTTACCATAGGGCCAAGGCAATATCTTTTCATACGGGGCTTCTGATGCACCCTAGTGTGCAGTCTTCACTTGTGTGCTGTGGAGTGCTGTGTCACAATGACAATGGGAGTTGGAGTTTCCAAATGGGGCTTACGGCTTACATAAGCCCCCTTTTACGAATTTTACTTTGCAGGTCGGGGACCTGCGCCAAAGAGAAATGTTGCCTCCATGCTTTATAAATAAATACCTTTCATTTCATTTTGTCTGTCGAGTCTTTTGTGGTTGATCTGGTATTCCATAACAATGCTTGTAGCAAAACACAACTTCTGTTTGTGTTTCATGTGGCATTTTGTAAATATTTTTTTTCTTCCATTCACAAAATGCCAAATAAAACATCACTCACGACTTGTTAGGGAATGCCAGTGAACACCTTTAAATACTTGGTGAGATGTATGCTTTTGACAACAAACGTTTAGGGTGATTTTCAGAACAGATTTGGACATGCCCATAGAGGGCTATTCTAAAGCCGTTTGAGACAAAATCCTTTCAGGCAAATAACGGAAACCACAGCAAACATCAAATAAACAGTAAGGGGGACTCTGAAACTTGGCAGACAATTCAGGGGAGCATTTCCCGAAACCAAGTTGTTAACTACGTTAGCTACTTTGTTAGTTGCAATGCAATTTCCCATTGGCAACTACCCACGTTGCTAACTGTAACAACCACGCTTTTGAGAAATGCACCCCAGAAAAGGAGCGTAATGTTCCAAATAGTGCACTTGTCCTTTAACCTGGTTCACTAATCAGCCAAGTTCTTGGTGAATCCCTGATCTGCTTTTACGGGTTTACCCGTTTGTTAGTTGTGCTGTCCCTCTGTGTGCTTCTTGTTTGTAGTTTTGATCGTCAGTGCTGTAGGTTTTTCTAGTCTCAGTCTTCAGTTTAAAAAGTACAGTATGAATCTACTAGTAAAAAGTAGTACTCAACTGTACTACTTTGTTGTACCTGGGTGGTAGTTTTGTTGTTACTGGTAAAAGTAAAAGTGTAAAAAAAATTCCTCACTGACAGGTTGAGGTTAGAGATTGGTGTGTGTGTGTGTGTGTGTGTGTGTGTGTGTATGTGCGTGTGTGTGTGTGTGTGTGTGTGTGTGTGTGTGTGTGTGTGTGTGTGTGTGTGTGTGTGTGTGTGTGTGTGTGTGTGTGTGTGTGTGTGTGTGTGTGTGTGTGTGTGTGTGTGTGTGTACTCTCTATGACAGTGTATCCCAACCAGGGGTATGTGTACTACTAGGGAAGGGGTCCCCAAACTAAGGCCCGGGGGCCGGATACCTGCCATGCCCCTTTGACCGGCCCTCCACCTCTCTGCACCTCACCATTTGAATTGGCCCAAAGAAGCAATCCTCACAGAAAAAATGTTTAATTTTCACTAGTGTGAATCACCAGAAGTTTCTTGTCTTGATAGTTTCTCATCTCATTGTAATACAAACAGGCCTACCATTTCTATTGTATCACTCAAACTGTCAATCACCATATTTTTCTAACCTTTCCTTGCTATTTTTACATGGTTATTAGAAATTGAAAGGAATACCTGTGGTATTTCAAAATGAAAATGATGGACTATTTTGTGCTAGAAATTTTGGCTACAACAGGCAGTGTCCTAGTATATAGCCCACATGATTGATACCGGCCCCTGAGCACAGTCTGGAACGATAATGTGGCCCTGAGATAAAAAGTTTGTTGACCCCTGCAAACTTTTTGTGGAGGAATTAACAAAATCATTTATACACATTTTTTGAATGTAGAGCAGTGTTTCCCAACCTTTTTTGTTTCATGTACCCTAAGCCTTTTCGTTGTGCCATGAGTACCCCCTAACTTGTGTTTTACATCACCTTTTCTTTTCCAGTGTGACTATGCTCCATGCATTTGTTTAAATTACATTTTTCCAAGTACCCCCTGCAGTGTGCTCGCGTACCCCTAGTGCAGGGGTCCCCAAACTTTTTTTTTATCTCAGGGCCACATTATCGTTCCAGACTGTGATCAGGGGCCGGTATCAATCATGTATCAATCGACAAAACCACCCAGCAGCTGTGCACGAGCTCCCAAATCCACGAGTACGCACAACCAAAATCCCACCCATCCGCACAACCCAAATCCCGCCCATCCTGGCCGACACGGCATCAAACTAGTGCGTCCCTAGAGGGAGAGAGGTTCCATTGGCCCATTGTTTCCGGGTTATATTATTGCAAGGGGGAGGGGGGGGAATCCCCTTTTAGGCAGACCGGAACCTGGTCATGTTAGGTGCCCATAGCAACCTATTACATTGGCATATCTCTATATACTTAAAGAATCTCTGCTACGACACCTACAGACTGATTCCCATAAAATACGCTTATGAACCCTCTAGATACTCGACCCTCTATGCCGTAAAGGGGTCTATTTGATGGGCCTGTGAATCTAGAGTTTTGTCTTTACTGATTCATTACTGCCACACTGTGCCTGTTCTCCAAACTGCAGCTTGATGGTGGCAATGACGTCACAATGAAGACTCAGTCGGCTGCTGGGTTGCCTGGACTGCTCAAGAACCAAGCCTTTTATAAGGACTATCCCAAGAAACCAGGGCCCTCATTTATCAAGCGTTCTTAGGCACAGATCTGTGCACAAAGCGTGCATGCGATCATTCCTGAGCAAAGTATGGGATTTTATGAACATGTACTTGAACGTAGAAATGCAAATAATATTGACCGCACCGTATACAATTAGCTTTGGATTGCAATGGAGTATGACAGTGTGCTATCTGACAGTGTTTACGTCCATGTGTGTCTCCTTCTTTCACTTAATTTGAAACACTGTCCTCCTGTCGAAAGCACATCCACTTCTGCCACAGAAATGTTTCTTTCTCTGCACTTACCCTCAGGAGGATAACTTCCCGACAGCTCTTCATGTGACGCGTCAATTTGCATTTGTCCAAACAGGGTGGTGCTTTCAAATTAACATGCGATTTGAATGTATGCAGACAGACAGACAGTCGCAGACACGCACATACAGACAGACAGACAGACACACACACACACACACACGCTGGCACACAGCAGTTCCTGCTGTTGGCATATTTGCAAATTATTCCTCGTGATTGTGTGTGTGTGTGTGTGTGTGTGTGTGTGTGTGTGTGTGTGTGTGTGTGTGTGTGTGTGTGTGTGTGTGTGTGTGTGTGTGTATGTTTGTCTGTGTGTCTGATGAGTATATAAATTGCCCCTCTGTACTGTTCTCCTCCTGTTCTCTGATCTGAGAAAGAGGGGTGACCATCATCATCAACATCATCTTCATCAGTACTATTGTCTTCTTCTTCTTCATCATCATGAAGCTGATTGGTCCGTTAGTGTTGCTGGGTCTCCTCTCATTGGTGGAGGGGGAACTCAGTTGCACAATTGGAACAACAATGCACCGACTATACTTCGAGACCAAAATAAACCACAGAGAGAGAGAGAGATCGGCCAGAGATTCAGGACGAACTACAGGTAAGTCACTGAATCCGCCATTCGCATCAATGATCAAAATATGTGTGTGTGTGTGTGTGTGTGTGTGTGTGTGTGTGTGTGTGTGTGTGTGTGTGTGTGTGTGTGTGTGTGTGTGTGTGTGTGTGTGTGTGTGTGTGTGTGTGTGTGTGTGTGTGTGTGTGTGTGTGTGTGTGTGTGTGTGTGTGTGTGTGTGTGTGTACTCTCTATGACAGTGTATCCCAACCAGGGGTATGTGTACTACTAGGGAAGGGGTCCCCAAACTAAGGCCCGGGGGCCGGATACCTGCCATGCCCCTTTGACCGGCCCTCCACCTCTCTGCACCTCACCATTTGAATTGGCCCAAAGAAGCAATCCTCACAGAAAAAATGTTTAATTTTCACTAGTGTGAATCACCAGAAGTTTCTTGTCTTGATAGTTTCTCATCTCATTGTAATACAAACAGGCCTACCATTTCTATTGTATCACTCAAACTGTCAATCACCATATTTTTCTAACCTTTCCTTGCTATTTTTACATGGTTATTAGAAATTGAAAGGAATACCTGTGGTATTTCAAAATGAAAATGATGGACTATTTTGTGCTAGAAATTTTGGCTACAACAGGCAGTGTCCTAGTATATAGCCCACATGATTGATACCGGCCCCTGAGCACAGTCTGGAACGATAATGTGGCCCTGAGATAAAAAGTTTGTGGACCCCTGCAAACTTTTTGTGGAGGAATTAACAAAATCATTTATACACATTTTTTGAATGTAGAGCAGTGTTTCCCAACCTTTTTTGTTTCATGTACCCTAAGCCTTTTCGTTGTGCCATGAGTACCCCCTAACTTGTGTTTTACATCACCTTTTCTTTTCCAGTGTGACTATGCTCCATGCATTTGTTTAAATTACATTTTTCCAAGTACCCCCTGCAGTGTGCTCGCGTACCCCTAGTGCAGGGGTCCCCAAACTTTTTTTTTAATCTCAGGGCCACATTATCGTTCCAGACTGTGATCAGGGGCCGGTATCAATCATGTATCAATCGACAAAACCACCCAGCAGCTGTGCACGAGCTCCCAAATCCACGAGTACGCACAACCAAAATCCCACCCATCCGCACAACCCAAATCCCGCCCATCCTGGCCGACACGGCATCAAACTAGTGCGTCCCTAGAGGGAGAGAGGTTCCATTGGCCCATTGTTTCCGGGTTATATTATTGCAAGGGGGAGGGGGGGAATCCCCTTTTAGGCAGACCGGAACCTGGTCATGTTAGGTGCCCATAGCAACCTATTACATTGGCATATCTCTATATACTTAAAGAATCTCTGCTACGACACCTACAGACTGATTCCCATAAAATACGCTTATGAACCCTCTAGATACTCGACCCTCTATGCCGTAAAGGGGTCTATTTGATGGGCCTGTGAATCTAGAGTTTTGTCTTTACTGATTCATTACTGCCACACTGTGCCTGTTCTCCAAACTGCAGCTTGATGGTGGCAATGACGTCACAATGAAGACTCAGTCGGCTGCTGGGTTGCCTGGACTGCTCAAGAACCAGGCCTTTGATAAGGACTATCCCAAGAAACCAGGGCCCTCATTTATCAAGCGTTCTTAGGCACAGATCTGTGCACAAAGCGTGCATGCGATCATTCCTGAGCAAAGTATGGGATTTTATGAACATGTACTTGAACGTAGAAATGCAAATAATATTGACCGCACCGTATACAATTAGCTTTGGATTGCAATGGAGTATGACAGTGTGCTATCTGACAGTGTTTACGTCCATGTGTGTCTCCTTCTTTCACTTAATTTGAAACACTGTCCTCCTCCTGTCGAAAGCACATCCACTTCTGCCACAGAAATGTTTCTTTCTCTGCACTTACCCTCAGGAGGATAACTTCCCGACAGCTCTTCATGTGACGCGTCAATTTGCATTTGTCCAAACAAATGTGGTGCTTTCAAATTAACATGCGATTTGAATGTATTTTAATACCTGGTTACTTGGAGGCATTTCGGGATGCAATTTACCCCACGTGTGCGCATGCACAGTAATTTGGAAGGTGTGGTATTTATCATGCAGAGGTGTGCGTAGGAGCAGTCAATGTGCATTTGATAAATCCCTGATTTTTCTGTATTTGCGAACATTCTATATTTCACTCGTAGGACACAATTTAGAAGGCATTCCACAAACTGATGATAAATGAGGCCCCAGGTCCCTACGTTCTCCAAAGGGGAGACTTGTACCCTCACTGCCATAACACCAAGGCTATCGTTCGACACAGGAAAGGTAGCTGTCCTTTCAGTGAGATAACTGGACATCAAGTCACCAAGTGCGATTCCAAACGAAAAATTGCTTTATTTCCCCCTTTAGCAGTTGACTGAATTTGTGGGCGTAACGGGAATATGTTGAGGGCAACATTGGATGCTGACTTGGTGCTGCCTATACCCAAAATTATGTCCTCCATCTCCCTCTCAACGGGAAAACTGAAAACAAACATGGCTGCCACTCAAGCTACTACCTTAAAATACTCTTTATTCTGACACGTAGTATGTACTTAGATATTGAGAACCGAATCAATAAATCAACATTCTAGTACCTAAATATGCCATCGCTAGATCTATTAGCCTATTTTACAATCTGCCGTCGTCTGGCGGCCTTTCACGGTTGCCTTTCACAGCCCACGTAAGCTAAGCGCTAACGTGATGAACATAACTCCCGCCATAGAATTGCCGTAACATCAAACGCGCAGGGCGGCGCACTCGTTAGTGCCGTTCGTAATGACCGCCTCATCAGCTAATTTCACATATCTTCATCAGAGACCTGTTTGTCTTGGAGTGGAGTCATCAAGCCACTACCTTCCGTTTGGAATTGGGCACAACTGTGACTCCGACTAGACCCGCTCCACCTACACCCTCACCAATGGCGACCCCCAGGGAGGAAGTAATGGCATTGTCTCAACAAGGAGGCCTATATAGTGACAGGGGTGGTTCCAGGGAACAACGTGATGAATAACAGAGTCAATATTCCTGGACATTTCTGGTCAGCTCTCTGCTGTGAAGGCAACTCTGGCAACTACATCTCAAGGGGTTTGTAACAGGTAGGGGGGCACAGGGTTTCAAGCGGCGCCCCCATTTAAAACCATTACCCTGAGGAGTTAGCTGTACACCACCAAGAAGACCAAGACACAAAACTTTGGGTTTAAACAGGATATAAGATTTATTTATATTCTGGGTCCAATACCCAGCGCCCTTCCCGGACAGGAGCAGTACACCGGAATCCCCCCCAGTCTCTTTGTCCATCAGTCCAACTGGCCATCATTCCCCCACCCCCCATAGTTCACCAGCCCAGGTCGCTCGTCCGAAGGGCTCACCAGAAGAAGTCCCTCAGTGACGTGTGTAGAGACGCCGCTTCGCCATGGCTACGGGGAGCAGAGGAGAATCATTACTTGTCGGCGGGCTAGTAGTAGGCTAATCGCCAGTGCAGAGCCACCGGTATGCACAGCCAGTCTGGATGCTACAATGCAAGGAGGGATAAGAGCAAGCGAGCAAGGGAGAGTGAGGAGGAGAGCTAGGATTGTCTACGTGTATATGCAGATGGGGATGGGGGCACAGGCTCAGATGGTAAGTGTAACTCAGTTAAATACCGACCGAATCTTCATGGTCAGGCTTTTGGTAGCCTGGGAACTCCCATACTGCCTTTAGTTCTACACAATCGTTTCGATCTGAAGGATGTCACTTGTGATTAGGTCTGGTGTTAACCAGGCAAGGCTTTCGGGGTGTTTTGACAGCAAATTGGGTGTTCCTAAACTTTAGGACCTAAAGACAGGACACACACACACACACACACACACACACACACACACACACACACACACACACACACACACACACACACACACACACACACACACACACACACACACACACACACACACACACACACACACACACACATTGGTCATCATTTGGATAAATAAAGTAATATTACACATTATCTGTTTGATTTCCATAAGTGCTTATAGAATATATATTTCTCTCTCTCTCTCTCTCTCTCTCTCTCTCTCTCTATCTCTTGTATAATTGGTTGGTTTAGTCCAGCTCAGGCAGTACAAACGCGTACAGGAGCTGGGCGTAATTTCCTGAGCCAGTGGCCTAACTTACACAATGCCCCCATTTATACTGCAGGCCATCAATACCACACTAATAGATGAATAAATAGGTGAAATCCAAGAATGTAAAAAGTAAAACATTTTAAGGAATACTCCTTCAATGAATAGATGATTAAATAAATAAAACCAAACCAAAGGCCCTCTATATTGTCAGAGTCATGTAGTACGATGGCAGTTACATTTTTTCAGTGAGTTCCATATATCCACTTAAAAATCATTGTTCCGTATTTAGAATAGCACATCCACATTTAATTAAAAGTGACCCGACATGGAATTTAAGACCATGACGATAGATTACAATCAATTTTCATTCAGAACTTGCAGCGGTACACCCATGGCATCTACTGTACAACTCTAGAACTATATCCTTGCAATGATGTTAAGATTCACCCTAAAATGCCCTGAAATGAAATTGCATCGGATGTTCAAGGTGGTGCACAATTGCCTCTGAAATATTAATTTCTTTTCGCCACTGAGGGGCCCAGGCCCCTAGTGTGGGAACTAATGCCCCATATGGCTGTCCAAATATACAGCATACCCAGGGCCGATGACAGCTTTGTCCGGGCCCGGGACAAAGCCCTCAGAAAGGGCACCCCACCCAATACATTCAATGTAATGAAGACCTAATTCTGGGTCCCATCTCTCCCTGGGCCCGGGCCAGGTGACCCCTTTGTCTCCCCCTGTCAGCTTCCCAGAGTATACCCACTACCCACTAAAAAAAAAGTAGACTACACCGCTGTATTCCAGCATTCCACACTAGAACCAGCCCTAAGCAGAAGTGGCTCTGAAGGAGGAAGGCATCAGGGCACATGACGACTCCCATGCTCTTCAGAACTCATTTGAAACAGGGAAATGTTTTTGACTTGGAAAATAATTAATACACCACACACACACACACGCAGACACACACACAGACAGACAGACAGACAGACGCAGACACGCACATACAGACAGACAGACAGACACACACACACGCTGGCACACAGCAGTTCCTGCTGTTGGCATATTTGCAAATTATTCCTCGTGATTGTGTGTGTGTGTGTGTGTGTGTGTGTGTGTGTGTGTGTGTGTGTGTGTGTGTGTGTGTGTGTGTGTGTGTGTGTGTGTGTGTGTGTGTGTGTGTGTGTGTGTGTGTGTGTGTGTGTGTGTCTATGTGTCTGATGAGTATATAAATTGTCCCTCTGTACTGTTCTCCTCCTGTTCTCTGATCTGAGAAAGAGGGGTGACCATCATCATCAACATCATCTTCATCAATACTATCGTCTTCTTCTTCTTCATCATCATGAAGCTGATTGGTCCGTTAGTGCTGGGCTTCCTCTCATTGGTGGAGGGGGAACTCAGTGAAAATTTTGACAAGTGTCGTAAGTACTTCGTTAGCAACAATGCACCGACTATACTTCGAGACCAGAATAAACCACAGAGATACCAAGAGATCTGCCAAAGATTTGAAGACTACTACAGGTAAGAGACCTGCTCATTCACATCACTACCTCAACCAAGTGTGTGTGTGTGTGTGTGTGTGTGTGTGTGTGTGTGTGTGTGTGTGTGTGTGTGTGTGTGTGTGTGTGTGTGTGTGTGTGTGTGTGTGTGTGTGTGTGTGTGTGTGTGTGTGTGTGTGTGTGTGTGTGTGCTGAAAATCAGATTTTCAAATATATGCACAAAAAATATTTGCTAAATAGGCCTGCCAATAAGTTTCATGTCTCATAGCAGCTCTTAACATAAAGTATTCTAAATGGCATCTTTGGCCCAGGAAGAATGAAAAGTAAAATGGCAGTTCAGTAGGTTACCCTACCTCCACACACAGAGCATACCATACAGTGTCACTGTATTACACAGCAAACCACAGAGCACTATGAAAGATGCCACAGGCTGAACACCATCATGCCACATAAACCACACAGCACCAGGATGCCAGACAAACCGGACTGTACCACAGCAGTAGCCAGGCTGCGCCCTCCTAGTGACGCAACACCTCCAAGAGATTTGAACTCGATGATAATCAGGCTAGCAGCCGGTGCCATAGACAAAGCATGTAACCAAGGTGCTGAACAGGTCTCACAGCATCACGGTGGATGCTCTCCCTCACACACACCCACACCCACACACACACACACACACACACACACACACACACACACACACACACACACACACACACACACACACACACACACACACACAGATTAGAAACACTGGCCTTGACTTACGCTGCTCCTTCTGGACGAAAATCTAGGGTGACTTTGGCGTAGAAATCCTCCGTGTCTTTTCACAAGTTTTACTCAGCAGCGAAGGTTGCCAGGGATGAAAGCGTCCTTGTTTGAGTCTTTTCAGAGCAGAGAATGACCCCCGAGCAAAATGGCGCATGCGCTTAAGCTTGTTAATGAGGGATTGCGCAATCTGCAGTGAGGCAAATTCGGAGCTGCCCCAAATTCAGCGTATTCGGAGCAGGAAATGGGAAAATAGTACGATTTTGGCCACGAAAATTATTGAAAATAATTGAAACAGTTTAAATATGGCACAAATGGTAGTTATGGTAAAGATGCTCGAAAACAATAGTTATTATTGTTACTATTATTCACATTTACTGCATCTCATCATTCTCATGAAGTCTGGATGGGGCTGGTGAGGCACAGCCTCCCCTGCCGTATCGGAGTGCACATGCCTGGTGTGTATATGTGTGTGTGTGTGTGCAGGCTGGTGCTTGGCATAGGCAGATAAGACGGTTTGGGGTGCCAATTGTACAGCCCTCCTCAAAATTTTAGTGTGTGTGTGTGTGTGTGTGTGTGTGTGTGTGTGTGTGTGTGTGTGTGTGTGTGTGTGTGTGTGTGTGTGTGTGTGTGTGTGCGTGCGCGTGCGTGTGTAGGTATGCCACCCAGTATGATACTGAGAACAGGATCCCAGTGTACTCTGCCTATGTGTACACAGGACGGGGATGTGACAAACGAAGACACACCTGGATGATTGAACCTCAGGTGAAGTCTCTCTCACAACTCTAAAATATATACGTGTCAGGATGAATATCTGTCAGGATGGATATACAAACTCCATCTCCAGTGGAAATTGGGACACTTGGTTGCTTGTGAATGAAATCAAAATACTATCCTTTTCAAATAATGCAAGCCATACATTAGCTGGGGAATAGCAAAAAGACAAGATATTAACTGTTAAAACCAAGAATAAATATTGTTTTCGGGGACATGTGCTCTTTTAAGATTCGATAAATGCAACATGTCTCAAAGACGTTTGGACAGGGTTAATACAATGCAATAATCAATCACTCATTAATTTCAAAATGAATTATATCGACTGCCAACATGAATATCCAGGTATAAGAGAGATTACAGAGAGTCTATGTTACACAGATGCAGAGGGATTAAGTACGTTGTTATTCCATAACACATCATAATGAATTCACTTTACCATGATTACTGTATGGTTTAGGACAGCTGTTGCCAAACTTTACCCTGCCAAGGCCCCCCTTTACATGGCCTTTAACTGTCCATCCTCTTTCACAACCGTAGAGTGTCAGTGCCCAATTGGCAACTTACTCAGTAATAAAATGCAGTTCTTAGCTATGATAATTTTTTTAGGCTTATTTTGGTTTTATTTTGGTGCACAAATGTATTGAAATACTTATTTTGTTTTGCAATGCTTTTCCTGCCAACCTGCCTCGGCCCCCCTAGCTCCCCCTCGCGGCCCCCCAGGGGTCCCCGGCCCCCACTTTGAAAAGCACTGGTTTAGGAGACCATGAAATATGCATTAGCATTGCATGTGAAGCAGTGAGCTGTACTTACAGTGGATTGTTTTGGAAATAAAATTGTGCTATTAATTTTGCTTATTTGGTGGGCGTGTGCATCTTGTATCTTGTGTAGGCTATACAATGTGTGTAGTGTGTTGTCTTTACTGACTCATTACTCATTACTCCTGTGTGTTTTCCGAACTGCAGCTTGATGGTGGCAATGACGTCAACATGAAGACTCAGTCAGCTGCTAAGTTGCCTGGACCTGTCGAGAACCAGGCCGTCAATGAGGACTATAAGGCCCAAGTTCCCCCAAAACGCCTCCAAAAGGGACACCTGTACCCCCACAACCATAACACCAAATGTGACTCCAGCCAGACCCACTCCACCTACACCCTCACCAACGCTGCCCCCCAGAGAGGAAGCGATAACAAGCGGTGGTATCACAAGGTGGAGAAACGAATGGCAAACAAAATTCATAACAAGTGTTTCAATAACAAGGCCTATATAGTGACAGGAGTAGTTCCAGGGAACAGAGTCAATATTCCTGCTTATTTCTGGTCAGCTGTCTGCTGTAAAGACAACTCTGGCAACTACATTTCTGAGGGTGCCTACATGCAGATGGGGATGGGGAAGGGGTGAATGCTCAATGGGTAACCATAGGCAAGTTAAATACTTATCTTACTAATGCTTATGGTCAGGCCTTTATGTTGTTTGGGAAACAGCCTGGGTGCTCCTAAAGGAAGGGTGTGTCACTTACACGCACGCACGCATGCACGCACGCACGCAAACACGCTCTCAAGCACGCACATAGTGTACACACACACACACACACACACACACACACACACACACACACACACACACACACACACACACACACACACACACACACACACACACACACACACACACACACACACACACACACACACAAACTGTACACACCAGTTCTGAGATCTTTTGCTGTTGGTTCACTTTTTGGTCCACTTAGTAAAAAGGAGGTGGTGCTAAAACACCTGCCCCTTTGCCTTACTGGACAAAAAAAATGCTCTTTTTGACTTTTTGAAGTTTTTGCCACAATGTACTGGGGTGCATGTTGACATGATAATCGACAAATGCTTCATAAACAAAAGCACAAAACAATAATTCCCAATATAATATATGCATGTGGCCCCCGGGCCTGAGTTTGCCAACCCCTGCTATAGAGGCTCATGCGGCCCGCTGAGTCATGCCATCTGGCCCACAGAGCCTTTAAAATCCAAAGTACCATACGCACACCTAAAATTCTTTAAAATTCTTTAAAAAGCAAAGGGTGTTGCAGGTGTGAGATTAATCAAGGTCATATCTAAATATTGCAATGTGCAGGATTGAAATAGCCAGCAAATTATGTCAGTGTACATCACAGTATTTCTCATTATTGGAAACATCTGGCCCTGCAATCCATATTCTACACCCAATGTGGCCCTCTGACCAAAATAATTGCCCAGTCCTGCTCTATAGCCTAGTCAGGCAGCGGAAAGTTCCTCTTGCCTCCAAAATCCCTCCTTCAGCTCCTGACGCCCAAAATGTCGCCACTGGGCCCAGCCAGAGTCCAGACCTGTATCCCATTGTCCATCTGGCAACGCAAGGCAAGGCAAGACAAGGCAGCCATGACGTAGTTGTTAGAGAGTTGGTCTTTCAATCTAGGGGTTGCCGGTTTCAATCCCCCCCTGACTTCTCCCTACATCTCCATCCATGGCTGAAGTGTCCTTGAGCAAGGCACCTAACCTCACATTGCTCCAGGGAATGTAACCAATACCCTGAAAAATGTAATGTAATGTAAAAGGCAAGTTTATTTATATAGCCTAGCGCATTACATACACAAGTGCAACACAAAAATAAAAGCAAATAGAAAGGAAAGAAGAAATAAAGAAAGGAATTAGAGTCAAAGAAAATTAAAACATTAAGATAAAACATATGGTAAAATAAAAATAAGAATGAAAACATATAATATAAAGCTGTCAGGGGAAAGCATCTGAGAACAGCTTCGTCTTGAGTCTAGATTTAAAGCTATCAATAGTGGGTGCATTTTTTACATCATCTGGAAGCTGGTTCCAAAGCTTTGCAGCGCAGAATCTAAAGGCTGCCTCTCCACACTTTGTTTTGACTTTCTGAATCACCAGCAAATTCTTCTCCGTTGACCTTAGTGACCTGGTTGGTGCATACCTCTGAAACATATCCAGTAGATAGGGTCCCATTCCATTTAACCCTCTGGTTGTGTTACGCTCAAAAATGACCGTTTTGAAACTTCATTCTTAACCCTATCCAGACCGCGCTTTTTTGGCATTCCTGGGACCGGGGGGGTGGGGGTGGGGGGGGGTCTTTTTTTGCTCCCCCCCCCCCCCCCCTCATAACTTAGGAACCGAATGGCGTATGACCACCAAACTTGGAGGGGATGATCATCAGCCAAAGCTCTACAAATGACATCAATTTGGTGCCATGATTGGATATTATGACATCATTATGACGTCATTTCCTGATTTTATTGCCCAAAATGTCACCGCAATGTATTTTCCATCTAACTTGGCTAATGCACAGCAATTTTGGTTATTATGTGTGTCAGACCACTGAAAATGTTCACAAGGGTGTCTGATGCTAGAAAATGTAAAAAAATATGAAAAGTGATGATGATGAGACTTAGATCAGTGATTTTTGGTCAGGCGTACCTGTCAGAAAACCGTTGCCATGGCAACAACAAAAATGATAAACCTAATCTGTTGGTATCACATTGTAGCCAACTTCATTTTAGGAAAAGTCACAAAGTTTCGTAGTCATAGCTTTAGTCATTCAGGAGTTATACGACGTCAAAATTGGTGCGGGCACTAACATCTTCGCCACTAAGAAATTCTTCCAAAACCATTCTCTGCTCGTCCTTTAGAAAATCAACTTGAGGTATTTTGGATAACACCGCTGAAATTGCTGCTTCCATCCCGACGCATGACAACTCCTCGCACGCCGCCATTACTGTTGTGATTCAGGGAGGGGGCGGGCACAGCCGAACTACCCTGGGGGAGGGTGTTGCGTTCGATAAACGTCATACCCACTGAAATCCCTCCCTACGATCCTGATTCGCCGTGCTGCCCCGGTTATTTCGAAAATGGAGGAGGAGAGTGAATCACAGGTGTACCAGAAGGTTTGTGTTGCCCAGCCCCCTGGGCGTCAACACATAGCTTCTGGTTCACGAGGAAACTAGACTCCAGAGGGTTAATAAAACGAATTGGTGCAAGATAAGAAAAAAATCACTAAAATCACTAAATCACTAAAACAAACCAGAGTAAAATTTAAATCACATTGGAAATGTATCAAAATTATGTCTAAAAGGTATTAATCACAAAATGTGAAATCAGATTTTTAATCAATGTATTATTACCTTTTTTGTGTAGGCGGTCAATTTTGACACTTAACACCATGAACGTAACCATGTTTCTAACACAACCAGAGGGTTAATGATTTAAACACAAGAAGCATTGCCTTAAAATCAGTTGTCTAGCTCTCTGCACCATCTGTGGGGCCATCTGAAGGGTATGCGAGCTGTCCTCGCATTCTGGCACATTTTATTTGCAGTTTTGCACAAAAAAAAGGGGGGGGGGGTAAATATTGTCACATCTAGATGTGCCGCACTGATAGACTTCTACTTAAAGGGACACTGTGTGAGATTTTTAGTTGTTTATTTCCAGAATTCATGCTGCCCATTCACTAATGTTACCTTTTTCATGAATACTTACCACCAGCATTAAATTCTAAGTATTCATTGTGACTGGAAAAATTGCATTGTTCATACATGAAAAGGGGGATCTTCTCCATGGTCCGCCATTTTGAATTTCCAAAAATAGCCATTTTTAGCTGCAAAAAAGACTGTACTTGGACCATACTAGAAAATATTTGTTTATTACCTAGTCAACTTTCATGTGAAGATCAAATTTGGCATTAGGCAGTCCAGTTTCAATGAGCTGCATAGTTGCAGTACCTTTTTTGACCATTTCCTGCACTGTGTCCCTTTAAAAAGACTGAGTGCTGCAGTGAAAGACAAAGACATTTCCCTTTAAAGCTTTGAGTTTGTTTTTGCATGGTTAGAAGTTACAAGTAATATTAAAGGTGGAAAAAGTTCAGAATGTATTGGTCATGCTGTCATCTTTTTATCCACTGTAGTAGGTGTACATACAACATACCTGCTCTGTTAACTGTGTTTGGGCAGCCTGACTGTCCCTAAAAGAGAGAAGGGGGGTGGGGGGTGGGGGTGTCCATGCTGTTGTTCCAGGATGTGTGTGTGTGTGTGTGTGTGTGTGTGTGTGTGTGTGTGTGTGTGTGTGTGTGTGTGTGTGTGTGTGTGTGTGTGTGTGTGTGTGTGTGTGTGTGTGTGTGTGTGTGCGAGAGTGTGTGTGTGTGTGCGTGTGTACAGCCCGCACAGGAGGAGTTGGTTTTGTTCTCTGTTGACTTGTGTAATTCTGTGTGCTGAATAAAATCGCTGCTGACAAAAGGGGAGACAGGTGAATAAAGGTGCCAGCTGAAGAAGCAGAGTTACCCAGCCTCGTGTGTGTGTGTGTGTGTGTGTGTGTGTGTGTGTGTGTGTGTGTGTGTGTGTGTGTGTGTGTGTGTGTGTGTGTGTGTGTGTGTGTGTGTGTGTGTGTGTGTGTGTGTGTGTGTGTGTGTGTGTGTGTGTGTTAGCATTTGATATAAATTGTCATTCTGTGCCGCTGTCCTCCTCACTATTCTCTGATCTGAGAGAGAGTCATCATCATCATCATCATCATCATCATCATCATCATCATCGTTGTCATGAAGCTGATTGGTCCGCTAGTGCTGCTGGGTCTCCTCTCATTGGTGGAGGGGGAACTCAGTACTGGTTTCGATAATTGTTGTAAATACTTTGCTGATGTGCCACCTATACTTCAAGACCAGAACAACCCAGAGAGGTACCGAGAGATCTGCCAGAGATACGGACCTTTTACAACAAGCAACTACAAGTAAGAGACCTGTTTAGACATTCACATTATTACTCCAGCCAAGTGTGTGTGTATGTGTGTGTGTGTGTGTGTGTGTGTGTGTGTGTGTGTGTGTGTGTGTGTGTGTGTGTGTGTGCGTGTGCGTGTGCGTGTGCGCGCGCGTGTGTGTGTGTGTGTGTGTTCGTGTGCGTGCGAGTGTGTGTGTGTGTGCGTGTGTACAGCCCTCTTGACAATTGTGTCCTGTGGAGAGGGGGGGGGGGTCTTCATATCTACAGTCTACATATCTACAGAAATCTATATATGCTATCATAGACAACATTGAGAGATTTGAATATGTGATTCTCTTGTGTTTATGTAAACAGTGTCTGCATAGTTAATTATAGGAAATAAAAAAAGTTGGGAATTTATTCATCTTACTGTCATTGTGTGTGTGTGTGCGTGAGTGCCTATAGAGGACTGGAGTGTGTGTGTGTGTGTGTGTGTGTGTGTGTGTGTGTGTGTGTGTGTGTGTGTGTGTGTGTGTGTGTGTGTGTGTGTGTGTGTGTGTGTGTGTGTGTGTTGTGTGTGTGTGTGTGTGTGTGTGTGTGTGTGTGTGTGTGTGTGTGTGTGTGTGTGTGTGTGTGTGTGAGTGCCTATAGAGGACTGGAGTGTGTGTGTGTGTGTGTGTGTGTGTGTCTGTGTGTGTGTGTGTGTGTGTGTGTGTGTGTGTGTGTGTGTGTGTGTGTGTGTGAGTGCCTATAGAGGACTGGAGTGTGTGTGTGTGTGTGTGTGTGTGTGTGTGTGTGTGTGTGTGTGTGTGTGTGTGTGTGTGTGTGTGTGTGTGTGTGTGTGTGTGTGTGTGTGTGTGTGTGTGTGCGCCTAGAGAGGACTGGAGTGTGTGTGTCTGTTTCTTGGTGGTGGCATTTGGTACCTCAGCTCCTTCCAGAAGCGACGTTGTGATGGGGCAGGTGTGTGTGTGTCAGGGTGTGTGAGAGCGTGTGCGTGAGGGGGTGTGTGGGGGTGAGTGTGAGTGTGTGTGTACCAGTGCAGGGGGCGTGTGGAGCGTGTGAGGACTTGTAGAGGGGCGGGCAGGGCTGAAGGTGACCCCGCCTCTCCTGACACTCCCGAGTGTGTGTGTGTAGGCCTGTGTGTGTGTGTGTGAGGGTGTGTGTGTGTGCTTCCCGAGTGTGTGTGTACGATCACCACTTTAAGACCTGAGTTCACCAGGGCATCGTATTCCCCCAGACGCCGCTCCAAATACACACCATCTGGCAACGCCTGGCTGTCTGGGGGACTGTCTGTGTCCACATTTGGCAACGCCTGGGTGTCTGCGTGTGTATTCGTATGAGGAGTATTGAATTGCAGTGGATTCATTTCCAAGTTTGTGCTTGTGTGTGTGTCCGTATGGGTGTGCGTGTCGTCCAGTACGATGATGAGTCTTCGAGAGTTGCCCAGCGCGTCGTCGATGACATTAGACACACCTGCAAAGCATCATGGGAGACTACTGTATATGTTTTCACTCATACATACATACAGTATATATCATGGGAGACTATTGTATACGTTTTAACCCATACATACATACAGTGTATATCATGGGAGACTATTGTATACGTTTTAACCCATACATACAGTGTATATCATGGGAGACTATTGTATACGTTTTAACCAGTACATACATACAGTGTATATCATGGGAGACTATTGTATACGTTTTAACCCATACATACAGTATATATTGTATACGTTTTAACCCATACATACAGTGTATATCATGGGAGACTATTGTATACGTTTTAACCCATACATACATACAGTGTATATCATGGGAGAGTATTGTATACGTTTTCACCCATACATACATATAGTATATATTGTATACGTTTTAACCCATACATACATACAGTATATACTACTGTCAGTGTTCATTTCATGTTGTTTGGTGGACTGTATACGTTTTAACCCGTACATACAGTATATACTGTCAGTGTTAATTTCATGTTGTTTGGTGGACTGAATACTGTATATTTTAATTGTCACCAGTGATGTTGTTTGGTGTACAGTATGACTACTGTATGTGGTGGTGTTGTGTGTAGTATTTAAAATAACCAGGAGGTGGCGCTACATGTTTGTTCACATACGTACGTACACATCATTGTAAACTTAGGTGTGTATTAAAACATGCAGACATCATTGTACACATATACGTACATGTCATTGTAAATTAGGTCTGTATTAAAATCAATGTGTGTGTGTGTGTGTGTATTCTACCTTCTCCAGGTGTGTCGTCGCGTCCCCGTATGAAGAGTGTGTGTGTGTGTGTGTGTGTTTGTGTGTGTGTGTGTGTGTGTGTGTGCTACCTTCTCCAGGTGTGTTGTCACGTCCCCGTATGATGAGTGTGTGTGTGTGTGTGTGTGTGTGTGTGTGTGTGTGTGTGTGTGTGTGTGTGTGTGCTACCTTGTCCAGGTGTGTCGTCGCGTCCCCGTATGAAGAGTGTGTGTGTGTGTGTGTGTGAGTGTGTGTGTGTGTGTGTGTGTGTGTGTGTGTGTGTGTGTGTGTGTGTGTGTGTGTGTGTGTGTGTGTGTGTGTGTGTGTGCTACCTTGTCCAGGTGTGTCGTCGCGTCCCCGTATGAAGAGTGTGTGTCCATATTTTTTCTCCAAGACGTCTGGAAGGGCCTGCAGAGCAAAGCTGGTCGCCGTGGAAACACCCCACCCACTGGGGTAACTAACATACGCATCATACAGCTTACCGTCTGAGGAGAGAGAGAGAGTCACCATGGTGTGTGTGTGTGTGTGTGTGTGTGTGTGTGTGTGTGTGTGTGTGTGTGTGTGTGTGTGTGTGTGTGTGTGTGTGTGTGTGTGTGTGTGTGTGTGTGTGTGTGTATGTGTACTCACCACCATGGTGTGTGCTCAGCACAGGACAGAGAGAGAGAGAGAGAGAGAGAGAGAGAGAGAGAGAGAGAGAGAGAGAGAGAGAGAGAGAGAGAAAGTGTGTGTGTGTGTGTGTGTACTCACCGGAGTGTGTGTTCAGCGTAGGAAAGTGTGTGTGTGTGTGTGTGTGTGTGTGTGCGCGTGTGTGTGTGCGTGTGAGTGTGAGTGTGAGTGTGAGTGTGAGAGAGAGAGAGAGTGTGTGTGTGTGTGTGTGTGAGTGTGTGTGTGAGTGTGAGTGTGTGTGTGTGTGTGTGTGTGTGTGTGTGTACTCACCAGGGTGTGTGCTTAGCGCAGGACAGCATGAGCGGTAGAGTAGCACCAGGTCAACTCTGTAGATCCAGCACACACACACACACACACCCAGCAGCAGGCCGCTCACACACACGCCCACCACGCAGTAAGACGACCTCC
>NC_085858.1:40399319-40596819 GCF_034702125.1 Engraulis encrasicolus | reverse complement strand
TATTGTTTTAAAACTAGCTGTATAAAGTGCGTTCCAATATGCAACCTTGCTTCCTCCACTTCTGCTTGTGGCCTCGTACCAGGAAGTAATATGTCGGGATGACATCACTGACAACAGCATTATATTTAAATATCTCATAAAAGCTCACTTGTAAAGTCTTTGTCTCATTTGCAATTGGGATGGTGAATGAAAAACAGTCCCCTAAAAGTTGTTGTGGGTAGGTTGACAGCTGGGAAACCTAATTGTTTTCTCCACGGAGGATGGGCCAGGAGGTGGGGCGAGGCCACAAGCACAAGTGGAGGAAGCAAGGTCGCATATTGGAATGCACTCATAGAGCCAACCAGTATAGTTGCAATACCCACTCTGGCCACCATGCTATAGGAGCGCAGTTTCAATGAGCAATATAGTTTCAATACCTACTCTGGCCACCATCCTATAGTGCACTTTTTAAAAAAAGCACTTGTATCTCTACTTTGTCACAGAAATGATTGCTATTCTTATGGCACTGACATGTTAATTCAGACAAATTAAGTCAAGAGTGAAGGGTGACCAGTTGAGAGATGTTCTCATTTGCAGGCCTCATAAACCGGCCTCATCGCCAACGTTGGAATGCGAAGCTGTTTGAAATATTAGTTATGATGACACAGCCTACAGTATATCTCCCTTATATAGTATTATTCAACTTTTTGGTCTTTTTGGTGTTTTCCCCACTGGGATGATTAAGGCCATACATACTTACTTGGCCTACAGCAGGGCCTCTTTCTTTCTTGTTTGAGCTTTTGTTTGTTTTCTAATCATCATTTAATTTCTCAGAATTTAATTGTTCAATTAATTTCTTTGTGTAAGTCAAATTGGTAGTTTTTGTACACAATGGCTTTTGTTGTATTTGTTGTGTATTTTGTGTTGTTGAAAATACAAAATATTGTATTTCAATATTAGATACTGTTACAGTTATGTATTTTGTATCTTATTTGTAACATTTTTTGCTGAGTATTTTGTATTTGTATTGAAAATACATGTGACTGTATCTTTGCCCATCCCTGACCTGCAGTGTGAAACACACCGGCCGGTTCACGATAAGGTATGAATGCAGTGCACTAAAGGGGGATTCATACTTGTCGTGACTGGCGCTACCCTCCTTCATACTTCACTCGCGACCTCACTCGCGACCTCACTCGTGCCGTCACGTGACCCAAAATGACGTCACACGCCGTGGCGCGAGCTGCCGTGTCGCGACGTCGTGCACCCCAGATTTTTTGTAACTTGTCGTGCGCCACCAGCGACCATACAGGTAGGCAGACAAAGCAGGAGTTGCGAAGAGAGGCTACAACTACTGTAGGCTACTACAGAATGGATCCTGCATCATTTTGAGGATAATAAAATGTCCTAGAGAGTTATTTTATCTTCTCTCTTAAATGTTGTTCAGTGAAACAATTGTTTACTTTGTTCAGAAGCACGTTGTGTTCGGCGATCTATTTATAAATTCTGCCGCCAGAACAATGCTCTCACATGGTCTTGGAATGATCTGGCAATGTAGGCTACAACAAAAAATATATGTTTCAATGTGGTAAGTCACAAGTCAGACACGCCAGTAGCCCTACAGCAGCCGTGTTTGGCTTTCTATTTTATACATCCGTAGAACTCACGCTGCGAGTTGCGAAAGATACTGCCGTTTCTCTCATGAACAGCAGAGGGCACTTCCGACAATGCGAGCGAAAGCGCTTTTGAAGTATGAATAGTCTGTCGCAAGTGATGACGTCATTAATGGTTCTTGCGCCACTCGCGCCAAAGTGCGCACGTGAAGTATGCAGAGCCCTTAAGAGTGAAAATCTCTGGTCCAGGGACTCAAAGTGGGGGTCAGGGGACCCCATGGCGACCACAGGGGCTCTGTGTAAATGTGTCTTATCATGATCCCAGCGTGTTGGCATGAGGCACACAGCTACACACACACACACACACACACACACACACACACACACACACACACACACACACACACACACACACACACACACACACACACACACACACACACACTAGAAAGGCACACATTTAATTCACACACAGTAGGCCCACATTTAACAATAACTTAAACTCTTGCGTTAGCATTTGCATTTTTAGTAATGTGAGTGTGTTGTGTGATTACTAGCAAGGTCCTCCAGATCAGTAATACTTGTTGTGTGATTACAAACAGGGTCCTCCAGACTAGTAATGTGTAATGGGTTGTGTGATCCAGGCATGTACGAAATTCCGAATGGAAAGAATTTCAATTCAAAATAATGCCATAATACGAACACTAGGTGGTGCCATTACCTTGAATTTCTTTGAATTTCATCTCCACCACCCATTGAAAGTACATAGAACACCACCACCTAGTGTTCGTATTATGGCATTACTTTGAATTGAAATTCTTTCCATTCGGAATTTCGTACAAGCCTGGTGTGGTCATGAGGGGTCCTTTGAGAAGGACAAAGAACTTTGAGAACACACACCCACACGCACGCAAGCACACACGCACACACGCAGGCAGAATACACACACACAGTCCTCACACACACACACACACACACACACACACACACACACACACACACACACACACACACACACACACACACACACACACTACGTACAAACAAAAGCTGTGTTGACTGCCACTTGTTAACGTAGGCCTAACTCGAACAAATAGACTTTGTCTACTACCACTTTTCAACGTAGCCTGCTTAAAGTGATACTGTCCTATTTTTGGAAATAAGCTCATATTACACCTCCCCTCAAGTTAAATTATTGAGTTGTACCTTTCTCCTGTATCTCCTGCCATTCTCTGAGTACAGCAGTGCAAATTGTACCTCCAAGCTACCTGTTAACATTGAGTCCAATGAGACCAGCTAGCCGCCAGCTGGTCTCATAGGACTCAATGTTAACTGCTAGCATGGAGGTAAAATTTGCACGGCCATACTCAGGGAACAGTGGAATGTACAGGAGAAAGGTAAATCTCAATCATTTAACTTAAGGGGAGGTGTAATATGAGCTTTTTTTTCAAAAATGGGACAGTATCACTTCAAACAAATAGGTTGTGTTTACTGTCACTTCTAATGTGCTCTAGCTCTTCTGTTGTGATGCACTTTTATTTCCGTAGCAGTAATGGCTCTTCTACCAACTGTTACCTCTGCCGCAGCGGTTAGCCTACATACGAGGAGAATGAGCACGACAAATATTGCTAGATGGTCCACTTTAATTTTCAGCACCGCCCCAGCGGTTAGCCTACATATACGGAGAATGAGCGCACACATTTGTGGGTGTAATTTTAGTTGTGGCTGGTGGGGACATGTCCATACCATTTTTGAGGTAAACTTGTTCCAACCACCTTTTCACAAACATAATGCAAAAATAGCATACCCGGACAAGTAGCCATAATAATGTCCCCACCACTTTCAAAGCCAAACCTACACCCTACAAATATTGCTAGACGATCCACTCTCTTTTTTTAGCTGTGGTATCATCATCATCATCATCATCATCACCACCATCATCATCACCACCACCATCATCATCATCATCACCACCACCATCATCATCATCATCATCATCATCACTACATCAATCAATACATCGATTTAATATATACTAGGACACAGTGTATTCCACCCACATCGATTTAATGTTGAACACAGTGTATTCAATCCAAATACCAATCAGATTGATTTAATATGCTGTAGGACACACAGTAGGCCTATATTCAACCCAAATATACCAATCGATTTGATATAGGACATACAGTGTGTTCAACCCACATCAATTAAATATAGTATATGTAGTCCACCAACCTAGATATACGGCAGAGGACGTTCGATTCAAAAGTGAAGCAACGGATGGGGGCGTGACATAATGCTTCAGAACCGTTGAACGGAGTTCTATAGAAGCCTGCTGTCCATATATCTAGATCAGTGGTTTAACCCAAATCTACAAATCACATTGATTTGATATAGGACATTTAAAGGGACACTGTGCAGGAAATGGTCAAAAAAGGTACTGCAACTATGCTGCTCATTGAAACTGGGCTGCCTATTGCCAAATTTGATCTTTACATTAAAGTTTACTAAGTAATAAACAAATATTTTCTACTATGGTCCAAGTACAGTCATTTTTGCAGCTAAAATTGGCTATTTTTGGAAATTCAAAATGGCGGACCATGGAGAAGATCCCCCTTTTCATGTATGAAAAGTGAAAATTTTCCAGTCATAATGAATACTTAAAATTTCATCGTGGTGTTAAGTATTCATGAAAAAGGTAGCATTAGTGAATGGGCAGCATGAATTCTGGAAATAAACAAATAAAAATCTCACACAGTGCCCCTTTAACTCAAATCTACTAGTCACAACAATTTAACATGGCCTAATGGTTATGGAGGTGGACTGAAGTTCAGAGGTTTGCAGGTTTGAATCCCACACCTGCTTCTCCCTACACATCCTTTCATTGCTGAAGTGCCATTGAGTGAGGTGCCTATCTCCACATTGCTCCAGGGACTGTAACCGATATCCTGTAAATACATGTAACTGTTACTTTGGATAAAAGCGCCAGCTAAGTGTTCCTCATATGGCACGCTGTAATAGTCAATGAAAAGTTTTAGTAAGGGGCATGCGTTTAGTTATGCATTACGACTTGGCGATTGCCATTCTGATAAAAGCAAATTTATAACTTTGTGTCTTAAAGGTACATTGTGCAGGAAATGGTCAAAAAAGGTACTGCAACTATGCTGCTCATTGAAACTGGGCTGCCTATATTTATCTTTACATGAAAGTTTACTAAGTAATAAACAAATATTTTCTAGTAAGATCCAAGTACAGTCATTTTTGCAGCTAAAAATTGAGTTGCACTGGCTACCGATCGCCGCCCGGATCAAGCACAAGGCATTGACCCTTGCCTACAAAACCATCACAGGAACGGCTCCAGCTTATCTGAAGGACCTACTAACGCCTTATGTTACTGGAAGAGAACTGCGGTCATCCAGCACAAGCCGTCTGGTTCTGCCATACAGTTGCTCTAGGTACTCCCAGTCAAGATTGTTCTCCGTTGTGGTACCCAAGTGGTGGAACGATCTCCCAGAGGCAGCAAGACTAAGCACATCTCTAGCAGCCTTCAAGAAACAAGTAAAGACCTTCCTCTTTCGAGAGTATCTACTAGACTAATGCTTGAGCTGGCCTAGCCCCAGGGCAGCCTCTTGGCATGATGTCTAGTTTAGTGTGTGTGTGTGTGTGTGTGTGTGTGTGTGTGTGTGTGTGTGTGTGTGTGTGTGTGTGTGTGTGTGTGTGTGTGTGTGTGTGTGTGTGTGTGTGTGTGTGTGTGTGTGTGTGTGTGTGTGTGTGTGTGAGAGTGTGAGTGTGTGTGTGTGTGTGTGTGTGTGAGAGAGTGTGTGTGTGTGTGTGTGTTTACTCATTATTTACTCTTTATTTACTCTTTGAAATAAAAAAAAAACTAACCCCTCTTTGCAACTGCACTTGTTGTTCTGTATATTTCCTGTGCACTTTGTATTTGCTTGTGATGTTGGCTTGATTATGTCCTCTTTTGAAAGTCGCTTTGGTTATAAAGCGTCTGCCAAATGCAATGTAATGTAATGTAATGTAATGTAATGTAATGTAATGTAATGTAATGTAATTTTCAAAATGGCGGACCATGGAGAAGATCCCCCTTTTCATGTATGAAAAGTGCAATTTTTCCAGTCATAATGAATACTTAGAATTTGATGTTGGTGGTCAGTATTCATGAAAAAGGTAACATTAGTGAATGGGCAGCATGTATTCTGGAACTAAACATCTCACACAGTGTCCCTTTAATTGATTAAGGGCCCATGTTCTTCAGTCACATCAGGCCACGTAATGAGCCCACTGATGAGTGTGTGCATTTGTGCGTCTTTGGGAAATTGCATAAAATAACTGACAAGGTGAAATTGTGTGTGTGTGTGTGTGTGTGTGTGCGTGTGTGTGTGTGTGCGCGTGTGTGTGTGTGTGTGTGTGTGTGTGTGTGTGTGTGTGTGTGTGTGTGTGTGTGTGTGTGTGTGTGTGTGTCTGTGTGTGTGTGTGTGTGTGTGTGTGTGTGTGTGTGTGTGTGTGTGTGTGTGTGTGTGTGTGTGTGAAAGTAGGTTAGCGCGTCTCTCAGGCCAGCACACCTACACGTTTTTCCCCTGACTTAGTCGAACACCAGAGTGCAGCTGTGATGGGGGAAGAGAGGGCTGCCATCTTAACAGCATAGAGCAGGGATGTCAAAATCAGGCCCGGGGGCCAAATCTGGCCCGCAGAGTCATTTAATTTGGCCCGCAAGATCATTTCAAATGTGTATTACAGTTGGCCCACATACACCATTAATATATAGCATAATAAGACCTGAACATAAAATGTTATGTGTCACAAGAATATGAGTGGGCACAGGCCAGTAAAACAGCTCACACTCATGCGACAGAATATCTGCAGGCACATTTGAACTACACTGGGAATCTGCTTGTGAAATTTAAATATGAGATTAAGTGTGTTTGCACAATTTTAGGACGCTGTAAATATTGAGTTTGGCCCGCGACTTTGTTCCAGATTTGTATTTTGGCCCTCTGTGAATTTGAGTTTGACACCCCTGGCATAGAAGGTTCTTTCTAATAGGTCTATCCCTTTCCAAACTCCCATCATCCCTTGCTCACTTCTTGCCTGCTTTGTGGCCTCATGATGACGTCACTGATGACAGAAGTGTATTTCAGTGTCTCGCAAAAGTGCATTTCTAAAGTCATTTCTCATTTGCAATCAGGATGGTGAATGAAGAAGAGTCCCCCAAAAGTTGTTGTTGCGGCTAGGCTGACAGCGGAGAAACTTTATCGCTGAGGACGGGAGTCCAGTCCACCTTTTGGAAAGAACTCTCTAACGTATCTCAGTGCGGTCTCTGTTTCCCCTGACTTAGTCAAACCATAAAACAATAACGCATCTCAGCACGCTCTCAGAGCAGCATGCGTATGAGCTAGCTGGGATTCTTTACAGAATTAGCAAATCAGCAGAACTAGGAGCTGACATTTTTAAAAATAGGACACAGATGTGGAGCACACACACACACACACACACACACACACACACACACACACACACACACACACACACACACACACACACACACACACACACACACACACACACACACACACACACACACACACACACACACACACACATGTAGGTTTGGTTGCATATTTAGTAAACACCCTTATTCTGCAGTATATGCATGTCAGCCCCCCCCCCCTTCCTCCCCACACACACACACACACACACACACACACACACACACACACACACACACACACACACACACACACACACACACACACACACACACACACACACACACACACACACACACACACACACACACACACACACACACACACACACACAGCTCATTTTGCTGTAACTTGTCCTACATGTAAGTGGAACAAGTGGGGTGATTTCAGTGAAACACACCATATTGAGCAACCTCAAATACAGTATGAATCAGGCGGCATGGGTCATAGGTCGATTCATTTGGAGAAATTGGCGTAATTTGTGCAAGCACAGAACCTGACCCCGGATGCTTAGGTAGGCCTATAATATTAAGCAGGTTAAGCACTCCTTAAAATACTTTAAAATGCAATGTTTCAAATCCACATTCTAAGAGGAGGATAGTATACTAGTCCTACTATTTCTATTCAAGTTTTGTCAAAAACTCATTCTATGTTGGAAAATGAATCCTAAAGTAGGCACCATATATGTAGAGTGTCCTTGTCCATTTATGATAAAACTTTTCTCAGTGGTAAATGTATATGCTAATGTAAGATGAACTACAAGAAACAATCATTTTGGTCAATATTCTTCAATATCCCTTGGGATAGATATATTGACAACTGCCATAAGAACATCAAGGAAAGAAGAGGAGAGAAGAGTGGAGGAGAGGAGAGGAGAGGAGAGGAGAGGAGAAGAGAGAAGAGTGGAGGAGAGGAGAGGAGAGGAGAAGAGAGGGGTGGGGAGGACAGAAGAGAAAAGGAGAGGAGTGGAACCGAGAGGAGAGTGGAGTGGAGGAGAGGAGAGGAAAGGAGAGACGAGGAGAGGAGAGACGAGTGGAGGAGAGAGGAGGAGAGTGGAGGAGAGGAGAGGAGAGGGGAGGAGAGGAGCAGGGAGGAGAGGAGAGTAGATGAGAGTGGAGGAGAGGAGCGGGGAGGATAGGAGAATGGAGGAGAGGAGCAAGAAAGAGAGGAGAGAAGAGGAGAGTGGAGTAGAGATTTGGATGAGAGGAGAGGAGCCGGAAGGAAAGGAGAGTGGAATAGAGGAGAGGAGAGGAGAGAAGAGAGGAGGAGAGGATAGGAGAGGAGGAGATGAGAGGAGAGGGGAGGAGATGGAGTGGTACGGCAAGGCAAGGAGAGGAGAGACGAGAGTAGCAGGGAGGCAAGGCAAGATAAAAGACAGCAATAAAGTACACAGATAAATGACACAGAATCGCGGCAAAAACAAAAACGAAGGAATAAAAGCAGAAAATAAAAAGTATCATTAACTACATAATTAAAAGCAGATAAAAGATCTTAAAAGCCAGAAATCATCTACATAGAACCACTAAAAAAACATCACTGAAAATCTGTTTTGAATCTGGAGAGGAGAGGAGAGAGGGGAGAGGGGAGGAGAGAGGAGATGAGAGGAGAGAGTGATAAAGTGGTACAGAGAAGGAGAGGAGGAGAGGCGAGAAGAGCTCTGTTGACGTACCTGTTGGCTAAAGGGTTCCATTGCAGCCTCTGGAGCTGTGAGAATATTATATTATATTATATTATATTATATTATATTATATTATATTATATTATATTATATTATATTATATTATATTATATTAGATAAGATTAGATTAGATAACATTTATTGGTACCAGGGCTGGACTGGCCATCGGTACAAAACAAGAAAAATGACAAAAAAAAGATCATTAAAAAAAAATAAGAGCAACATAAACACATACGATCTTTTTTTTTTTTTTAATCTAAAAATAGGGGGCCACCAGGGTGTGAGGCGCACCGGTGAGTCAGTTCTGCGCCGCTAATTATGAGGGGCCCCTTTAAGCCGAAAGTGCCCGGCCTTATTGCTCCCTCAGTTCTGCCCTGATTGGTACCCAGAGGTAGATGTGATTTGCAGGCAAGTGGGCTTCACTCATACAAAACATTTGAAACATTTAATACACACATAACATACAACCAACCCCCAATGAACTACATACAGTAGTGTCACATGAAGTGACAGGGCTAAGAAATAAAAGTATATTGATAAATATATGAAAAACATCAGAAAATCACAATATGTGTTTGGGAGCAATATTACTGTAACGCACACTCACTCACCCTGGCAAACTGGCACCACCACTGGCAAACGGGCACCACCGCACTTTGCAACTGGCACACACTGGCAATCCGTCACACGGGCAATAGTGGAGCAATACTACTACACAACTAACTCTACAAAACACTGACTCTACTCAGACACTAATACACCAACTGTTCACTAAGGTCACTGCTTCACTTCTTTCTCCTAAGCAGATGCACTTTGACTATATGTCTAGCCAAGGATTCCAAAGGCACACTGCTTGATGAAGATGAAAAGCCTCTTCTCTTCATGTGTGTTCCTCCTCCTACCTGTGGTTGGGTGCACATCCTGTTTGCACACACGAGAGCCAGAATGCAGCACACACGCTGTCAGAAACGCCGGACAGAACAGAGAGCCCAAATGAAGCATGTCCAAGTTCAGGGTTTTTATGAACTTCAAACGAAAAAACTGAGACTACAAAACTTAAAGTTTCAACCTACAAACAAAAGCCCACGGGGTGGGGGAATAGAACAACTAGACAGGAGACCGACATCAGGACCAGCAGACAGGTGATCGGCATCAGGACCCGCAGACAGGTGACAGGCAGACAGGAGACAGGCAGACAGGTGACCAGCATCAGGGCAGGCAGACAGGTGACCGGCATCAGGGCAGGTAGACAGGTGACCGGCAGCCTGGCCAGCATCAGGGCAGGTAGAAAAGGGTCTGGCTGGAGGGCCGGTGTCTGCGCAGGTAGCGACGGTGTCCGCACTGGGGGTCTCAGCCGTGTCGACGGCATCCGCGTTGGGGTTCTCGTTCTGAGCGACCGTAACGGGGGTCTCAATCGGAACGGCGTACTTGGGGGTGCCCCCGGACCGCCGATCTCGACTGGAGCGTCAGGTTTCTGGTCAGAAGGCGCATCGGGCCCTGGGTCGGCCGGCGCGTCGGGCTCCGGGCTCGGCGATGCTGTCCGCTCCTCTTGTCAGCAGGGCTGGCAGCGACTCCTCCAACTGTTGCATTATCTCCTGCACATGAGTCAACTCAAGCTGGAGGAGCCGTGGTCTGTCCACCAGAACACCCCTAACAATGTTCACAGCCTCCAGCTGCCACCTGCCTCCTGGTGTCTCCCAATGTGTTTATGACAGGAGACAGCTCTCCAGCACGTTGAAAAACTCCAAATGGTGGAAGCACATTGTGATATCTGGCTGTTGGGTCAGACAGGCAGACAGGCAGACTTGTTGTCATCCCCTCCCTGGTGGGCAGCGTTGGTGAGGGTGTAGGTGGAGAAGGTCTGGTAGGAGTCACACTTGGTGTTATGGCTGTGGGGGTATCTATCTATCTATCTATCTATCTATCTATCTATCTATCTATCTATCTATCTATCTATCTATCTATCTATCTATCTATCTATCTATCTATCTATCTATCTATCTATCTATCTGTTGCCTTCCCTATGGATGGAGTCAGTTGTCTCTCTGTACTGTACTGTACTGTACTGTACTGTACTGTACTGTACTGTACTGTACTGTACTGTATGTCTGTTGTCTCTGTCGTTTTTATTGGCATTTTAATGCAGCTTGGTCTGTTTCACAAAAGGAAAGGTTGGGACCTTAGATCCAATCTTTACAGTTTTTCTCGATTGGTTTGGCTAATTTCTTGAAACTGAGATGACATTCCTATAACCATTGGGTCATTTGGCCAAACATTCTTACACTTCTGCACAACACTTCAGATAACTAGCAAAATGTCATATACCTCCCAAAACAGCTCATTCTTGCATCAGCACTAAACCTTCTCCCACATAAATAGTCAGTACCATAAAAATGGCATATATCCTTCTCAATTGGTTTGGCTCATTTGCATTCATTTAGTCAAAATAAACTGGATGGTTCAGCATAACGCCATGGATCCTCATCACTTGCTCATATCACTCCAAAAACAGTTTACCCGTGTGTCGAAACTAAATTCCTTCCACAGAATGCCGTTTGAAAAAATGTCAAGAAATTAGCCAAATAACAGAGGAAACTGTAGTATACACGGTTGTAAAATTATTTTCTACAAACTACTAAAGTTACAATACCATCTGGCCTGTTGAACACTGTCATGAATTTACTGTTTACAGTAAAGAAATTCTTGAAATATTATGTCCTTGACTGTTTTGACAATTGTGTAGACTACTTTGCATATGATGACTCATACAATGAAATCATGCTGACATGTTTTGGAGAGGGCAACCATTAGACTGAGAATAGTCTAATTCGTTTAGATAAGAAAGGTCAATTTATTTGGAAAATGTGCTAAATGTATGCTCAATGTGTCAACTGTAGGGTACTTGTACATAGCCATCTGTCGAGATGTACTAAACATTTGAGACATGTACAAAGCATTTGAAATTTGATGAAAGCAATGAAAAATGCCATTCTGTTGTGGGAAATTGAAATTTGGTTTGGATATTTGTCCGTGTTGTTTTGAGAATGTCATCTCAGTTTCGAGAAATTAGCCAAACCAATCGAGAAAAACTGTAAAATGGAGAAACAATTCTGCATGGTTAGAAAATCTAGTTTTTATCACATCTAGTTGAAAGCGAATTAAATGAAATGAAAGCATCAGCTAAGTGCAATGTAATGTTGTTCTTATCACATCATCCATCACCATCTACCAGGCCGTCGACGGGCCCATCCATTCTTTGCTGAAAATAGTCAACAACATCATAACACCATTGCTATGACAATGCAGGGAGTCTTAGGTCACCAATTAAGACCTGGTCATTACCATTTTGCTGGCAATAAGGTTATAACAGAGGCAATCAATCAATCAATCACACAATCATTATGCAAAGGTTTGTGTGGTTGCATAGTGTTTGTCATTGAGATGGAACCCCCCTATGAATGTTATCATGATTCACTTTTGGATTGGAATGCCCCATTGACTTCATCATAAACCTATGTCCTATGTATGCAGTGTCTTCCGTGCCGCTAGGAGGCGACATGTCCCGTTTTTGTCAGTGTGGAGAAGCCAAGCATCACAGAAGGAAATTGTAAACATAGCTACTCCAGTGCTTTGCCAGAGTGCAGTCAAGTTTGCTTTATGGTTTAGTCTCCGGTTATTTTGTGTATGCAGTGGAGTATATTTACAGTTTAAGAATGTGTTAACATTTATGTGTGAGGAAATATCACAGAAAGTCGCCGGTTAGCCGAAAAGCTTAGTACAATTTTGACTTGGGGTAGCCTACAGCTGGCTAGCTTCGCGTCTAGTGACCACAGGGCACAAACCCTTACTGTCGGGGGTGGCTGGCTTCTGGACTTTCGTGGGTTTTTGTAGCCCACTAAACGGCGATAAACAACATGGCAGACGTGGACACGTCTTCCAAACAAGCAGACGAGGTCGAGCAGCTGAAGGAGGAGGAAGAAGTGGAGGACGAAGAGGAGCTCCCTCACTCGGAGTTTCTGGACATCTTTGAGGAAGGGCTGGCCATGATAGTTCAGGACCCGCTGCTCTGCGACCTGCCCATCCAAGTCACCCTGGAGGAGGTCAACTCGCAGGTAATCCAACGTTAACGTTGACGTTAATAATAGACGTCGTCGTTGAACGTAACATTAACTGATTGTGTGATGTTTATAATGTTTAAATGTGATGTTTATAATGCTCCCAGGAGTTTAATGAACACGCAGACACCGGACATGCCAAGAACAGTGGTGTGTGTGTGTGTGTGTGTGTGAGAGAGAGAGAGAGAGAGAGAGAGAGAGAGAGAGAGAGAGAGAGAGAGAGAGAGAGAGAGAGAGAGAGAGAGAGAGAAACCGCTCTGGCGAAACCCCAAAAGCTCACAATGTACGTACCTCACCTGCTACCAACAATGCAGTGGAAGTCAGACAGGAGAGACAGGAAGGCAAAGGAAAAAAGAAACAAACAAAAACGCTTTGCAGTAGCCTACAGGTCGTTATGCAACAAAGTAATTCCGAGTTATACAGAAAAGATATAGCCCAATGATACAGTAAGTAAGATATAGACCTTGATATAGCCTAAACATTATAGAGTAGACTAGGAGTCCTAGACAAAAGCAAAAAAACATGAAACATGGCGGTAAGCAAGAAACACAAGTGCACACAACAATTGATATAGCAAATCGTCCCTGATTGCACCTAACACACAGTCAACCAATAATATTGCACAGACTTTTCCCCACACTATTGCACGAGCGCTTTTTGGCCGGGGACTTCTATGGGTCGGAACCTGTACCACAGAACCCCATCATAATCACCCCACAGGTTACAGTAACCTACATAGTCTAAATGTTCTAAATAGTCATTTTACTTCAAAGGTGGGGCTGGACTGGGAACAGTTTTTCTAAATGTGGGCCTACTGGGGGTGACATGGCTCCGTGGGCTAGTGCGCTGCTGTACCAATAGTGAAAGTGGAAGCCCATTGGGAAACTCCAACTCCCATTGTCCTTGTGACACAGCACTCCACAGCACACAAGTGAACACTGTACACTACAAAATTGCATTTATGCCTCACTCGTGCAAGGGGGCAGCCCTCAATGGTGCCCCTAGGGAGCAGTGCGGCGGGACGGTACCATGCTCAGGGTACCTCAGTCATGGAGGAGGCTTTCAGGATGGGGGAGAGCACTGGTTAATTACTCCCCCCACCAACCTGGCGGGTCAGGAGTCAAACCAGCAACCTTTGGGCTACAAGTCTGACGCCCTAACCGCCTACCCATGACTGCCCTATTACACCGGGGACCCGGTTTGATTGTGACCCGAGGTCATTCCTGGAAGCTTCCCCATCCCTCTCTCCCCACTCATTTCCTGTCTTTCTCCCTGTTGTATGAGAAAGGTGTAAAATCCCCCCAAAATATTTGAAAAACTCTCCACAATTTAATTTCGTGCATTGCCCATGGACCCCACATGAGAAGCGCAGGTGTAATTGACAAAGGATCCACTGAATGTTTGAACATATTTCTTTTGCAGTTTGAAAGTTAAATATCTATACACAATATCTCCTTCCTCCCTGCAGGTGGCGCTTGAGTACGGCCAGGCGATGACTGTGCGAGTCATGAAGGCGGATGGAGAAGTCATGCCCATCGTAGTGGTGCAACAGGTAAACACACACACACACACACACATACACCTTTTATTACAGACATCAAAACAAGTGCAGAATTCTAAGAAAAGAGGTGAACAGACCCAAGAACACCACATCAGGCGGTAATAATGTGGCACAAATGCATACAAAACAAAGCCTTATAGGTCAGTGTTGTTGTTGTGGGCTACAGTATATAAATATAATACATGTTGATGTTGTTATAGGCTATAGTATATAAATACATTAATATAATACACATATTTTGTTGTAGGCCACAGTGCTCCACTTAAAGAAGCCTGTCCAGCGCTACATGGAGCTGAAGCAGCAGCAGTGTATAAATATAATGGGTAACACTTTATAAAAATGTTCCTTAGTAAAGACTCAGTAAATAATAAACTAATGATGAATAAAACATTAACAAATGTTTTTATTATTAACTAAGCTTTATTAATGCTTTATAAAATATCTACAAATGATATATTCAAGATTTTACACACCTTATAACAGACTATTTTATTCATTTACAAGCAACTTGTAAATGTTTGATAAATATGAAATATTAACATAACATTTCCTAGTCATTTACAAGCATTTGTTTACATTTCCTAATCATTTACAAACGTTTGTTAATGTTTTGTTCATCAATAGTTAATTATTTATTACGTCTTTATAATGCTTTTTTGCATCCATTATTCTAAAGTGTTACCATATAATGTTGATGACGTTGTTGGTGACGCTGTTGTTGTTGTCTTAGGCTACAGTACTCCTTGAAGAAGGCTATCCAGCACTACATGGAGCTGAAGCAGCAGCAGCATATATAACTACATGTTGATAATGTTATTATTGATGATGATGATGATGATGATGATGATGATGATGATGATGATGATGTTGTTGTTATAGGCTACAGTGCTGCACTTAAAAAAGGCCATCCAGCGCTACATGGAGCTAAAGCAGCAGCAGCAGCAGCGTATAAATACAATGTTATAAATGCATGTCGTTGTTGTTGTTGTTCTAGGTTACAGTATATAAATATATCGATGTAGTACATGTTTCTGTTGTTGTAGACTGTAAAGAAGTTGTGTTGTCAGCAGCAGCAGCGTATATAAAGAGGCAGTATATCAATATAATGCATGTTTCTGTTGTTATAGGCTACGGTGCTCCACTTGAAGAAGGCCATCCAGCGCTTCATGGAGCTGAAGCAGCAGCGTGAGGGGGGCATCAAGCACATCAGCTGGAGGTACGTGTGGAGGACCTTCCACCTGGTCTACGGAGGAGAGAAGATGGACGACGACACCAAGAAACTCAAGGACTACGGCATCAGGAACAGAGACGAGGTGACCTTCATGAAGAGGCTGAAGAAGAAATGACCTTCAGGAAGAGGCTGAGGAAGAAATTACCTTCATGAGGAAGCTGAGTGTAACAGAGGCCAACTAGCAGAGTGTGACGTGGACTGTTAGTCCCCCCCACTTCAAGCACAGTGACTAATTAGTAAACCTCCCTTCCGAAGCCTCATACAGTATCGTTAGCACTAGCATTTGGATGACAGAACATTTGGTAATTCCATCTCACAAAGACTTTATAACAGGAGAACATTCTCGAGTCCAAGCTTAAGCCTGCCAACACTTTTTTTCCCCAAAGGAAGTGTCAAAGGAAGTCCTCTAATGTGTCGTGCTTCACACACAAAGAGACGAACATGCATGCATCGTGTTCTTGTCTCCACATACAGTACTTGCGTTACATTACATTACACTTAGCTGACGCTTTTATCCAAAGTGACAAACAGTTAATATTTTTCAGGGTATTTGTTATAGTCTCTGGAGCAATGTGGGGTTCTGTGCCTTGCTCAAGGGCACTTCAACCATTGATTAAAGTGTAGGGAGAGGTCAGGTGGGATTCAAACAACCACCAGATTGAAAGACCACCTCCCTAACCATAATGCCACGACTGCCCCGTGGAGGACAATACATAGCTCACATTCAGGCTTTCCTTGACTTTTCCATGACTTCCCTGACCTAAAATCTGAACTTTTATGACTGGTTGAATATGGAAATGTCCAATATAACAACTGAGCTGATGTAAGGGACATGTCAGGGTCATCGGAAAGACATGACATGTATCAGAAAACAAACCGGTTACTAACAATTAACAGCCCCCTTACATAAACAGCTTAACAGTTTTGTTAAAAGTTAACTCAAACAGAAATTACATTTGCAATACAAAATCTTTTTAGGGTGCATGGGCCAATTGGGAAGTGTGTCTTTTCAAGGTGGCTTATATAACTATGAACGCTGGGAGAAAACCCTGACACCAGCTTTTTTTCTTTAAGCCCCGATGGTATGTGGATGAAGCCGTGGGCTCACCTGACGTGTAAGGTCACATGATTCCCCAAGACGCTGGCTGCTGAGGTGGAATGACGTCCACACCCCTCACAAGTCCTGGCCACACACACCCACACACACACACACACACACACACACACACACACACACACACACACCCACACACACACAATAAAGGCTTAATAACGTTACTAATGATTGCCACAACTACAACTGCAAGACAAATATGAAAACCCAACGTGTACAGTATATTATGATGCTGACGGTTTCTATCTGAAATGAATCTCAGTCATCCAAGTCATGATTGCAATTTAGCTGCTTTGACTAGATTCAACAATTTACATAAAAAGACAGCCATAATAGTGTGTCTGGTACCATTGCACAGGGAACCCAATGTCTTGACAGGCTCTGTCCGCAGGAACCATTTTCTCTTTGTGTGGCATCACAGACTGCGGTAAACGGCTCAGTCCTGTAGCCAATACCTGAACACCACACACCCTTTAAAACACATGGCTATTGAACCTGAACTATTCTGAACATTTTACATGAGCCATGAGTCATGACTGAGAATGATGAAAATGGGGCAAACTTACTTTTGGTAGAAGCTGCTGATCATGACAGGTCTGAAAGACGTGTTCCTGGGCTGGTTTTGTAGTACCTCAAGCACGATCTACAAGACACAGTTAAGATTCACGATGACCGTTTAATATCAAAAAGTAGAAGCATGAAATAAGAGACAGTGAAAGACAGTCATACTACTGTAGAATCCTTTGTGTGATAAAAAAAAAAAACTTGACTATTTCTAAAAAAAAATGCCTGTATTTTTCAAAAAATAAAATAAATGGAGCAATGGATGAGATGGGAAATTGCCCATTGTGCCATCGTATGCTAAACAAAACCCCCACAAGTTGCCTTGATTGGCGTGGGAGTTGTAGCTGTCCATTACTTGACACTTTACCAGTACTATACCTTTCAACTGGGGATGTTATCAAAGGGGGATAGCTAGGGGGTTATCAAGTCTGAGCTTGTGTCCCATAACTAATGAAGCGTCCAAAAAGATGAAAAAAAGTGAAAGCCCATTGGGAAACTCCAACTCCCATTGTCATTGTGACACAGCACTCCACAGCACACAAGTGAACACTGCACACAACGAAATTGCATTTATGCCTCACCCGTGCAAGGGGGCAGCCCTCAGTGGCGCCCCATGGGGAGCAGTGCGGTGGGACGGTACCATGCTCAGGGTACCTCAGGCATGGAGGAGGATGGGGGAGAGCACTGGTTGATTACTCCCCCCACCAACCTGGCGGGTCGGGAGTCGAACCGGCAACCTCTGGGATGCAAGTCTGACGCCCTAACCGCTCACCCATGACTGCCCAAGATGAACCTAGCCCCACAATTGTGACAGATGGGGTCCACTGACTCAACTCACTGTGTGAATAGGAAGAGGCAGTCCTGGTGCAGGTTGGGGAAGGTGCTGCAGATCACCACAATCTCCAGCAGTGGTGCAGTTTCTTAATGTGTGTCACCTGCTCTTGGAGGTCCATCTCTGTGTTCAGGTAGTAACTCTGGGGGAGACGAGAGGAGAGGACAGGAGGACCGTTGTACGTAGGAGCTGGCTCGGAAATACAGCACCGACAGATAGCTTCTGGTTGATACAACATATAAAAATGATCAACAACATTAAATACTAAACTATGAGGGAAACCTTTTTCATTCGAGGTTTTCATTCCTCCATGGGCCGTTCTATGAACAAAAACAAGGATTTCTCCCGGCAATATATATTGAAGGATGTCACCTTTGCAACAGCATTATCACTACCCCTGAAAATATAACTTAATTTGAATGTTATACAGTTTCACAAGACATAGCCTACAGTACAATATACTTTGCATATGCAATTTCTAACACTTTTTACAAAGCATTTATGTCTGGGTCCCTCAAGGGACGTAAAACGGCCTTGGTCAAATGAGATGTATGGGATGCAAAAATGATGATAGAAGTAGTATGTATGTAATCCCACCCATGGCTTGATCTGGCCTTGTAACAGCAGAGATGACCATCTTCAGGCAGTCCGTGATGTCCTGGTAGAATGTTGAACCCATAGAGGTAGAAAATAACACTAGAGGTGACCCCGCCCCCCTTTTTACGGCAATCTGTAGCAGCCATTATCTGTAGGTAGATCAGAGAAATGGAAATTAACGGAGAACGAAGCTCACCTCTGTCAAAAATGGCTTAATCATGTGAAAATGTCCATCAACACACTATACAAGGACAAGTGTTGAAGTGCGTTGCTAACTATGTTCATAAAAGATATTATTTGATTTTTAAATGTATTTTATCGACTCATATGATTTAAGTAGATTTTTAGCCTGACATTTCAAATCTGGTCTTTGATTAATGTGTTACTTCATATTCACACAGTTTTAGTGAATTTTTTGACAGGGGTGGGCGTGTTCTCCATTGACTTGCATTGCCTGAAGGTAGACACCACCTAAAGGAATTTGGGAAGCTCCATCTGCCATTTCCCAGTGCTGTGGCAAATTGCTGTGTCCTCTCTAGTGTTATTTTCTACCTCTGTGGTTGAACCTATGAATGACAAGCTGCCATTACTGCCAGATGACCTCATTGTTAAGAGGAAAACGTAAATACACTTCTTATGAGTTTTGTTAATCCCCTGCACATTCCCATAAAGTGCGCGCAAATGCAAAATTAATATGATTATATAGGCCTACTGAGTAGACAAGTTACATTCCATTTTAAAACCTGGAAACAAGAATGTAATGAAGATTGCTTGACACAGTAAACATACCTGAACCTGGCATTCGTTTTTCTGGCGGGCTGAGTGTGTGGGGGTGTGTGCGTGCAGGTGGGGGGGCAAACACAGAGGGTCAAGACAGGAGACTGCATTTCTCCAAAACGCCACAGGGTGTCACCAAACCAAGAGTATTGTTTTCAATAATGGCAACACTCATGAAAACTATATAATTATAAAACATTGTTTTAAATCTGTTACGCTTGTCTTGTCACGTCTTGCTTGATATCTTTGTGAATGACAGAAGCCACATCAAAAGACAACATTTGTTTGACACATGTAGCCCAGAACAGACAATTCTATCTTACAGGCCAATATTACAAGTATAATAGTGAGGTCGCTTGGGAAGGGGGTAGTGGGGTTCAGCTTGTCTCGGCCCCTCTGGATCTGGGGTGCCCTGGGACTGGGCCCGCTTAGCCCTTGCATTAGACCACCACCCGAGTCATGGATAAACACCTGCCTGTAAGCAGGGAAGCTGACAGGGGATACAAAGGGGCCAGTTGTCCCAGGCCCAGGGAGATGGGTGGGGAGGGCAGAATTGCGTCCTTATTACATTGCATGTATTGGGTGAGGGGGCCCTTTCAGATGGTTTTATCCCGGGCCCAGCCAAAGCTGTCAGCGAACCTGCTTGTAAGTGACTAAGGTCAGCTCACAGCTCACTCCTATCACAGGCAAACACCAATGTGTTTTGGTACTTGCCTCTTTGGAAACTGATTAGAGGATAAATGTCCTCAGGCATGGATTAATGCACAGGCTAGATATGGCTGCAGCCTAGGGGCCCCCACCTACCAGGGATTCCTTGGATGGCCAAAGGTGAAAAATTGCGGAATTGTGACAAGATGTAACATTGAAAAATGCACCTGTCATATTTAGTATATAAGTTATCCTTAGTTCCTAGATCATAATTATGACACTATCTGTGTAAATTTGTTGCGAAATTTGCCTTCCGAGGGGGCCCACAGCATCCTGTAGCCTAGGGGCCCCAGGCCATCTTAATCCAGCCCTGAATGTCCTGACTGACACAGGTCGCCATGTTCTCTACAGGCCAATCAAAACAACACTCATAAAACAGATGTCAACAACTGAACATGACACATGAAACTGTTACATCATCTTCAGTAGAGGCGGTTAAGAAAGGAGATACAGTACAATGTAGATGTACACACCTGTGTGACTTATCTTTTCATTGCTTTTGGGATGCTGGGTTCAAGAGTGTAACTGTGATCAGAGGATTTTTCCCCCTTGACAAAAAGCCTTGAGACCCCTCCATGAGTCGAAGGCAGTATCCATAATCCTTTAACATACTGAAACAAATCCCTCCCATGGGGCTTAAGAGCAGGGATGGCTATGCTCTGGCTTGTCTTCTCAGGATTGGCCTTCCATATTTCACTGAGTTGCCCCATCTTTTGATCCATGTTTAGGCCCTGAGGCCAAAACATGCAGTGATTGGTCGTCGGATGGGCGTGTCAATCACACCTGTCCAGCTCCAGAGTAGTTTGGGTTGAGAGAGCTGTCCGTGGTACTGAAAGCAGAACATGGGGTGGAAAGATGGTGTCCAGGCAATGTTGATGCTATCTCATTGAGAGTAAATAGAACAATGTGCTATCTCCTCATGTTCTATTGGAGTTCCACTCTAGACATTCTAGAAGCTGTGTATTTGGGTCCTTTCTGATTGCCTCAATCACAATCCAAGCTGTTGAAAAAGATTCCCCTATCAAGAAGTTCCATATTCTCATCTTGCCTACGAATGCACTTTAGCCATGGTTTAAAAAACACAAAACAGCATTACCCCCAACTCTTCATGGTGTGTTGCTTATTGAAAAACATCCAATTATCAATAAAACAAAAGCCCTGACTGCGCTGAATGAGCAGGATGTGTTGGCTTTGGTTAATGACAAAATACCAACAAAGGTCGACGCCTGCGCCTTGAACTTAATGCTCGTGTATTGCTTGGTGCGAGCACTCCCAAAAAAGTAGTAATCACTCAAGATAATGGAAAAAAGGAGGCGCACACAAGACTTGTGTGAAAAAGTGTATTGAAGCCGAAAATATACGACAAAAGTCTAAGGTTAACTGGAGAGACAGACGTTTCGGAGCTAGTCCATTCTCAATGTCTCCAGGACTGGAGACATTGAGAATGGACTAGCTCCGAAACGTCTGTCTCTCCAGTTAACCTTAGACTCCTTAGAGCTCCGAAACCTTAGAGCTCCGAAACGTCTGTCTCTCCAGTTAACCTTAGACTTTTGTTGTATATTTTCGGCTTCAATACACTTTTTCACACAAGTCTTGTGTGCGCCTCCTTTTTTCCATTATCTTGGCTTTGGTTAAAGAATAACCCATAGACAGACCAGAGAGGGAGAAAGGACATCTTGTTTCTCACACTATAAATGTCATACAGTGACCTGACATGGACTTCATGCAGTATGATGTAACTGGCCTTTGCACATACATTTCATTGTTGGGTCAGAGACAGTGCAGGGCATGCCCTGGTGAAATGCATCACACATAAAAGAAAACAAAAAAACGTATGCTCATTGGTTCACTTCACTTATTTCAGTCAGAGTGTATTTTGCTTCAGCAGCATCAAGTCCACTCAGGTAGGTCGGGAAAGTCAAAAAGAGTGTGGTAATTTTATTATAATTATTATTGCCCAGGATTTCCCTGATATCAATGAGGCCTACACATGACCTGCACACGTGAACCCTTTGACATCATTACTTCACTTTATCACCACTCTGTTCCGGTTTGCGTAACGGACACCATGAAACATTGAACTTAATGATAGGCCTTACTCAGATAAGCCAAAATGACCGGCGACGTGCCTGGCAGCAGGAGAAGTCCTACATGTTGTTCCCCTTTACAGCATCTGTGGTTATTCAAAAGCTTGTTTAAACATTTGTTTCCCAATCTGTACCAAACTGAATTCACTAGAGATCCAGTTCCTGGTGTAACTGAGGTGTTCATGCGCAGTCTGTCCCCCTTGGGTCTCGAACTCACTACCTCCTAGTCAATGCAACAGTTCAGGTATGGGAGGCACAGCATCATACCGCTGAGTAGGGATGCACAATGTGAAAAATTTCGGCCGATATCCAATATTAATATTGCGGTTTTGGCCGATAACCGATATTAACCAATACCGATGTTTTTATTTTTATTTTTTGTTTATTTCCAAAAACACTTTTTAAAAAAACATTGGCGTTAACATCGGCCCAGTTTTACCCATCGGACCGATGTCCGATGTGTTGAGAAATGTCAAATATCGGCCAATACCGATACATCTGGCCGATACATCGTGCATCCCTACTGCTGAGCTTAAGGCCCAGTCCGATAGCCCAGTGCTACCGATACTTTATGAGGCTTCAGGAGGGAGGTTTATTAGCGTGTTGTTCCACGCCACGTTCTGCTAATTGGCCTCCGTTACACTAGGCCTGGTGTGTTTTCTTCTTGGAACCACATTAACCTGAACAAGTGGTGAGCTAGACTTTAACCCTTTGCAGAGTCTATGTTATAACCTTACTGTCACCACAATTGTAATGGCTATGTCTTAATCTCTTACTTAACCCGTTTAGACACAGCGTTATAAATTTGCGGTTACCAGAATGGCAATTGACTAAGTTGTAGTGCATTACTAAAGGCCCTGTGTTATGTCTGTATTGTAGTACTATGGTACAAACCCCAACTCCGATGAAGTTGGGACGTTTGGTAAACAGTGAATAAAATCAAAATGCTATCATTTTCAAAACATTCAATCTATTCATTTTCATTAGATGGAGAATAGTGAAAAGACAACATATTAAGTGTTAAAACCGAGAAAAAATATTGTTTTGGGGGACATATGTACTCATTTCTAATTTGATAAATCCAACACTTCTCAAAAGAGTTGGGACGGGGACAATAAAAGACAGAAAATGTTGAGGAAGACTAAAAACAAAACAAAAGACAACACTTAACAGTTAAATACATTAACCGATGAGATGATTTTATATAAAAAACAGTGTTAATTCCTATCTTGGACATGATTTCACCAGCTTAAAATGGTGGGTGTATTCCTTGTCATGTTTTGCAATGTTTTCCTTTCTGTAGTGCTTACAGTGTGACAGGTCTTGACCAAAAACCCACCATTTTATCACCTGCTGGTCCTTATGATGGAGCCAAACTGTTAAAACATAGTAGAGAATGCAATTTGACCTTACTATGTGGCAGTAATCGAAGATCTCCCTTCAAAATATAATGCATGAGTGGCTTTTCATGCTGTTTAAAACCCATTTATACCATTCAGCACTGTATTTAACTCTACAGATGAGTGAGAACATCTTAACCAATGCACTACTTCATCCGCATGCCATCATGGAGGCTGACTTTTGAAGCTAGCACTAACACAAGTTGGATGGTCCATTTTCACTGTAGCACAGGATGTGCAATGCTCTATTATCGAAGATCTCCCTTCAAAATATAATGCATGAGTGGCTTTTCATGCTGTTTAAAACCCATTTATACCATTCAGCACTGTATTTAACTCTACAGATGAGTGAGAACATCTTAACCAATGCACTACTTCATCCGCATGCCATCATGGAGGCTGACTTTTGAAGCTAGCACTAACACAAGTTGGATGGTCCATTTTCACTGTAGCACAGGATGTGCAATGCTCTATTATTGTCAAAAAGAATGGACTTCTACAACTTCTGCTGATTTCTGTTAGCAAAGGACAGTTTCCCATGTCTTCTGGGTCTATTTCAAGTGAGCTCAGGTGCTTAGGAGAATGTTAAACCCCTGTATCATTTTCATGCATTAAGCATTCTTAATATGGTCAATTTTCAATAGCTCTAGCACTCCAGGAATTAGAGTGAGACTACAGCCAATATATATTTATATATTGATGTCATGAACCTATACAATGATTTTATTAACAAAAATATGTCTTATATACACTCAATCGTGGTAAATCAAAGGGAATTCAAAAATGTATGTAATAACTATGGTAATTATTCCCTTCGCATCTTTAATTCTGAGTGACTCAGCCTCTCTGTGATGATCTTATACCTGGACACCTATATTGTCCGTCAGTACAATTCATTTTGAAATGTTCTTCTTTGTTGTTTTATCTTATTTGGATGTTTACTAAATTTCACTGATCCCCGTCCCAACTCTTTTGAGACGTGTTGGATTTATCAAATTAGAAATGAGTACATATGTCCCCCAAAAAATATTTTTTCTCGGTTTTAACACTTAATATGTTGTCTTTTCACTATTCTCCATCTAATGAATTGATTGAATGTTTTGAAAATGATAGCATTTTGATTTTATTCACTGTTTACCAAACGTCCCAACTTCATCGGAGTTGGGGTTTGTAGTTAACTTTTCACTGACTATTACAGTGTGCCACTGGAGGTATGGTGTGCATAAGGGGCTACGGCTCTCTGTAATGGCATAGCAATGTTATAATGTAGTGGAGTATTTTTTAGCAAATAGTGAACAGGCCTGCCGGCGACCCCATCTGCAGCAAGAGGCTACGGCTAGATAGGCTTTTCTGGACTACCTTCAGTAGTGGGGAAAATAGGAGTGAAATATTAAACTGGCTGAGCTAAACAGTGTCTAGATGCATATACCTATGACCTCATTAGATATGCATGTAAGTGACCCTTAACCCCTTAACTACTGGATGAAACCTGCTGCAGCGGATGGTCAGGTGGGTCAGTGAACTTTATAATTTTATATGCCTCATAATGTGCACTATTCTGCCAGTGCGATGTAGGCCTAGTCAAGACTTTTCTACCATAGTACAACACACTTTAAAGTTTAGTGATACACAATGGTCATTGGCATTCTGGTAACAACACTAGTTTATTTATAACAGGGGTCGCATGTCTGAAGAGTTTAATAATTTCATTCATGGCTATATTCTCAATCTGTCTTGATGCCAAATGGCAGGACAATAAACTCAACCAATTGTGAGATAATGGGTATTAGGCTATTACTATTACAACTTGATAGTTGTAAATCCTTCGATGGCACCATAATGAATCTAGGAATTGTTGCTTTCTTGACTAAGTAAAAGTAATGCAATATGGTAGCTGAAGTTTTTTTGTCTTCTTTTTTTACGTTTAGCTGATTGTACATTCTTTGGTCCCTTTACTTGAATCTATCTAGAAACAAACACACTGAACGTGAGCCTATGGAAATAGGGGCAGTAGCATAATGCAATGAGCAGGCTAATATGTGTTATTAAAAGACGTGTTGTCTTATTCAGTATAATTCGAGGGTTTTTGATGCTGACTTGCCTACATCAACCCCACTTTTAATAGGGCCAACTTTACTTGATTATGATGCAAGCGTAGGCGTAGTTCTGTCTGGATTTCGTGTTGTTTTTCACTAGAACTCTATTCATGGAATTACCTGGCCCCACACAACTGAAGTTTTGTTGCAGGAATCTGCGCGTGCGCTAGGCATCTCCTTGTCACACGCAATGAATTAATTAATTAGGATGGAGAGTTAAATATTTCTGTCGCCATGGGCTATATAGTCCATATACTTACTAGTCATGTCAAACGGCCAGACGAGGCAATGACGTGATGTTTGACCGCCCAGGCCAGTAGTAGGCTATCTAACTGCTTAGACAGGTCATCAGCTGGGAAAATTAGGCCTTTCGTCCTACCGCACTTTTCTCTGTGGATTACTGACCAGAAGCCCTATTGGAAGAAATTAAAACATGGGGCCACGTCAATTTTTGCTCAGAATTCAATATGGCTGCCATTTTCCAAAATGACTTGTTTTCATGCATTATTACATTGTACTAGAAGGTGTTATTCATGAACGATTAACTACTTTCAGCACTATTCTGTCCTATTTCCTTACATACATGTTTACAAAGCTTGACTAAACTAAAACAAATGAAAATAAAGTTGGCCACCTTGCAATACCCAAAGGAAAGTGCTGAAAATAATGATTGAAATGCACATACAGAGTCTATGGCTGGGAAAATTAGGCCTATTGTCCTGTCAGGGTTTTCACGGTGGCTTACAGACCAGAAGGCCTATTGAAAAAGATTCACCAGCTGGTTGCCATCTCAAATTTGCTCCAAAATTCAAAATGTTCTCTGTTTTTCAGAATGGCAGACTTTCATACATTTTTCAATTTTTCAATACTGTAAGACCATAATTATCAATAAAGATAATTTTTAGTGAAATTCTGTCCTATGTCCTATCTACAGACATGAGTACAAAGGTTGGCAAAAGAATGATGTAAATATATATCTTGCCCCTTTGAAACATGGATTGTTGTCAGAAAATGATTGAATTACACATACACAGTTGACTGCTAAAAAAAAGGCTATTGACCTGCCAAACTTTTCACATTAGATTACTGACCAAAAGTTTTTCAGGCCTACATTTTTTTGCATAAAGCAAGGGTGAGTGTGCGTGTGTGTGTGCCCGAGCGTATCCCCCGCTCTACAGTGTCTTTCCCCCACACACTATTCTGCCTCCCCCACCCCCTCACTCATCTCCCCACCAGACACTATTCTGCCCCCTCCCCACACACTATTCTGCCCCCCCATCCCTCACTCACCCCCTACTATTCTGCCCCCCACGCTCCCCCCCCTGACTCATTCTCCCCCCACCCCCCCACACATACTCGCCCCACCCCCCATCCAATGTGAAAAGTTTGGCAGATCAACACCCCCCCCCCCCCCCCCCCCCGACTCAGCTCCCCCCCACACACACACACACATTATTCTGCCCCCCCTGAACGCCACACACTATTACCCCCCACCACCTCATTCATCCCCCACCCCTTAATTCAACCCGACTCATTCCCCTCCACCCCCACTCTGCCCCCCTACCCCCGCTCACCCCTCACCCCCGCTCCTCCACATCATCGGTCCGCCCCCCCACCCAACACACACACACCCGGTCTACTGGTGTCTATATCAGAAGAAAGCACACTGGCACACACACTTGAGAAAAGCGCACTCAGGAACACACACACACANACACACAGAGCCACACACACACACACACACACACACACACACACAAACACACATACACACACACACATACACACACACGCACACACACACGCACACGCACACACACACACACACAAACGCATGCACACACACACACACACACACAGTTTGGCAGGACAATATGCCTTTTTTCAGCAGTCCACTGTGTTTGTGAAATTCAATCATTTGACAACATTCCTTTGGATATTTCAAAGTGGCGAGATATATATATTCATGCCTTTTTATAGACAACCTTTATACGTCTGTAAGGAGATAGGACAATTTAACTGAAAAATAGGTAATCTTTATTGATAATTATGGCCTTACAGTATTGAGAAAAATGTGTGAAAGTCTGCAATTCAGAAAAACAGAGAACATTTTGAATTTTGGAGCACATTTGAGATGGCAACCAGCTGGTGAATCTTTTTCAATAGGCCTTCTGGTCTGTAATCCACTGTGAAAACCCTGACAGGACAATAGGCATAATTTTCCCAGCCATAGACTCTATGTACATTTCAATCATTATTTTCAGCACTTTCCTTTGGATATTGCAAGGTGGCCAACTTTATTTTCATTTGTTTTAAATTAGTCACCCTTTGTAAACATGTATGTAAGGAAATAGGACAGAATAGTGCTGAAAGTAGTTCATCTTTCATGAATAACACCTTATAGTACAATGTAATAATGCATGAAAACAAGTCATTTTGGAAAATGGCGGCCATATTGAATTCTGAGCAAAAATTGACGTGGCCCCATGTTTTAATTTCTTCCAATAGGGCTTCTGGTCAGTAATCCACAGAGAAAAGTGCGGTAGGACGAAAGGCCTAATTTTCCCAGCTGATGACCTGTCTACCTGGAATGAACCTGTTCTACCCTGTTTTAAAGCGCATCTAGGCTACTACATCGTCCCAATTCCGCACGCTTCTGCTTTTCTGTGTATCATGGTCACCATCTCTTGAAATACTTGTGCTAATCAGCAAGAGTAACTCGGTAGCGGGCATTCTCATAAGGCGCTTCTTACTGTATAATATCGGAGGGTTTGCGCGCTCTCGTGCACAAAACTACAGCGCAGGATTTGCGCGCCCGCGTATAATACCGGTTTGAGCCGGTATACAATCTGTCAACACTTGGACCAAGAGGAAGCAGAATCATCGAAGGGCTGATGATTCAGAAGATGACAGTTCCTATTCCGGCTACAGGAGCACCGCCACTTGAAATATAAAAACCGGTAGTTCTTTTTTTTTTTTTTTTTAAATTTCCAAGATTTCTAAAGGTTACGTTATAATTGCCTTGTCCATAGTGGCATCTGCATTATAAATAGCTCACGATGGACGCAGGCTAGTATAGGCTAAAGATTGAAAACAATATGAATTGAACCAGCCGTCTTTGGAGCCAGCATCAACAGTAACCCTTGTATATACCGGTAAGTGCACAGTGAGCTACTTCCTTCTTTGCGCACTGTTTCGCCGGCCGGTCTATAGAGTTTTGGACTGGACCAATGCACATAGAACACATCATATAGGCCTATTTTGAGTTTGTTACTGCATCGGTTCCATTCCTAGTCCATAGCGCACCCAGTCTCGCAGCGTGCATACACACGCAAAATAATTCAGAAGTATCCACATGTCCTTGAGAAATGTGAGTGATCGCACCACTCCACCTTGCCAAGAAGCAAGTCTTTGGAAAACAGTTAGAATTTTGCAGCTCTGTTCTTGGGTCCCTCTGTATTTGTGGCAGAAGATGCACAAACCCACTGGTGGTGGGTTGGTAGAGAAAGATGCATGGTGGTGGACCCTGTTATATTAACAGGCTATCCTGTATGGAAACATGACTGTGTTTTCTGTGGGAAACTAATGCAATGAGTTTCTTCCTCATTCTCACACAGTAGAACTGGATCCATGCCTGACTATTGCAACACTGTTGGTTTGCATGGTGATAGAACACCTGCCACCACTGCAGTGACAGAGACACAGGGGACAGACATGCAGGTCTAAGGGAGGGGTTGGCTTGTGTTGGGTGTGGTGATCAGAAGTGTCCTCCACAGTAAAAATCCACCGCACATGATGAAGTAATCAGACACAGACAGACTGGCGTGGAGTTGGTGAGTTGAGTTTTCTGTAGTTTACCAGCTGGGCTACAGATAAGCAACAAGACTTCAAGGACAGGCTTGCTATAGGACTAGTACTGCATTGAGATATATTGTATTGTAGTTGGCAGATAGAGTATGTACAGTAGGTATATTTGCCTTTGGATAAACTGATAGCATGTGTAATGTAATATAGGCCTACTGTATGTGGTGCAGACTTTTGGAGTGTAGTTTGTTTGCCTTTGTGACATAATCTGATGAAGTGACCATGGCCTGTGGTGTGTCAACATCTCAATATCAGCTTGGCACGTTACCAGCAAACATTTACTGCAGCTACTGTGCATGTCAAGCTATGGTACTGAGATTGTAGAAAGGGTACTAGAGCGTAAAACCTGGAGAGGCGAGTCTAATTTGTGCTTGGCTAAAGTACAACCACAGGAACCTTGGTCATATCGCTGACGTTCACTCGGTCACTATGTAATGCTGTATACAGTGTAAGGTGTAATCTATACACTGTGACATATTAGAAGTCCACCTGATGAAATGCATGTTAACATCAACTTCAGGCCGAGCTTTGCTTTAACTCTGATATGAGTTTCCTTTGCAAGTTTGACGACCTTGAAATATTTTGCATAGTACTATTTTGTTTTCTGCATATAATATAACACTATTTGCCGGGTAAGTTAACATTTTCGGAGCCATGCCTCTATAGTATCTGCAGTCTCCTTGTCTGAAGCAGCAGTGTCCTGTAACACCTGTGGTTTACCTTTGAGGAGTAAGGAATTTCTAGAGGTTCTTCTAGAATTTTACTGGAATACTCTACAGATTCTCAAACTTTTTCAGACCGAGGACCAGTTTGTCACCCAAACAATGTTCAGGGACCACCTGCCAACTGAATTGACAGTTGATGGGTGCTAAATTCTATGCACATCACTTACTTCTTACTCACATTTACAAGCCTGTCTTATTGTGGTGAAAATGAGGCTTCAGTTATGTTCAGCTTTGTAATAATATGACAAATATAGTCTACCCTAGCTTGTCTTAGAAAAGTAGAAATCCCCTCGCGGACCACCTGAGCTCTGTCGAGGACCAGTAGTGGTCCCCGGACCACACTTTGAGAATCACTGCTCTACAGCTCCTATAGACGTCTGTGTTAAAAAATCTCGCAAAGACATTATGACATCATAATGAGAACTCAAAATTTGGGCAAAATTCTAATCACATATTTGTGATGGTACTCCTCAAAGGGTTAATGGTCATGCGGCCTCCTCTGTGGAGATGTCTACACTGTTCACTTGGTCACTCTGTAAGGGACCACATACCATAGGTTGTGTAGGGTGCGGATTTGTCAAAAATCCAGAAGGGGGACTATGTTTCCGATTTAAGCAATATAAATGGAATTACATTAAAGTGTGATTGAAATCATGTATGAAAAAGTGGAGATGTCAAAACCAGAAGGGGGAAGGATCAGGAAGCTCGCTCAACACCTTGCCATCTAATACTTTACATTGAGTGCTGCTTAACTTAACTTTGTCAATGAATGAACTAAAATCTCAAAAATAAATGAATAAAGAAGCACTCATCAGATTTCTTTTTTCTTTTTTAATCGCCTCATATTACAGACGTCTGTGATGTGAGGCGATTAAAAAAGAAAAAAGAAATCTAATGAGTGGTTCTTTATTCACTTATTTTTGAAAACCAGAAGGGGTGTCAGAATCAGTGGTGTAGTCTACGTAGAACGCGGGTATACGGAGTATACCCACTTCTAAATTTCAGGGATTTCAGTATACCCACTTAAAATGTATTGATCCATTGTTTTGAATAGTACAAATATGTACAGTATACCCACTTCAAAAATGCTCAAATATACAGTATACCCACCATAAAAAAGTAGACTACACCACTGGGGACAATCCCCCCACCCCTGCTACAAATCTCACCCTGGTTGTGTGTGTTCAGAGCAGTGAACAGTCCTGGAGACAGACAGCCTTCTGTCTCATTGTCTGAAGCAAAAGTCTTAGTTTAGTACTCATAATGCATTTTTCCACCAGTGGTATGCCTCACTATTCCTGGAAATACCTGTAATACCATGCTACTACACTCTTTGGTTTTTGCCGATACTTGGTCATTGCCTTTCTGGTAATAACACATTTAATACAGGCGCCAGTTCTAAACACATTATTGGCTGGCGTATGACCTCCTACATATCTCTGAACAGTACACAGAGAAAACACTCAGCTATATCATAACATGGTAATGATATTACTAGTAGTTAATAGATTAATACATGGTTTGGTTGTTATCATTTTGGTTAAAGGGGGTATGCACAAAGAGTTGAATGGCCTCTTTGTCGATGTCTACAACAACAAGATAGCCATCCTCTATAACTGCTATCTAATTGTCCAGCAACACTAGTGGTGTATTTATGGTCAGTGTACTGTATGCCCTCCTCTGTGTCTCTGACCAACAACAGCAGCATTAGCGACCATGATGGGACTGGTCTCCTCGGTGAATTGAGCCTTCATGAGGCCCAATGACAACAGAGACAGTCTCTTTAACTACTGTCCTATTGTGAGAACACCCACTTGTAACGGAGGCCAACTAGCAGAGTTCTGCGTGGAACGTTAGTAAACCTCCCTCCCGAAGCCTCAATACACTGTGGTAGTGTTGGGCTATCGGACCGGCCCTTTAGCTCAGCACACTCGTACTGTGACTCCCATTGCCGAACCGATGTAGTTGTGACGAGGTGGCAGGTCTGCGCCCCGACGGCGACAAACTGTGCAGGAACACCTCCGTCACACAAACACATCATAACAACATGGCTGCACTGCACACACCAAAGAGTTGTATTAGTGTCTTATGTGTCTGACCAGCAGCAGCAGCAGCAGCAGCAGCATTAGGAGCCCTGCTGGGACTGGTCTCCTGGGTGAAGGCCTGCATGGGAGAGCCAGCCTCTATAACTACTGTCCTATTGTGAAAAAAATACAAACACATCAAAACAACATGGCTGCCAGGCTTGTACGAAATTCCGAATGGAAAGAATTTCAATTCAAAGTAATGCCATAATACAAACACTAGGTGGTGGTGTTCTTCAATGGGTGGTGTAGATTAAATTCAAAGAATTTCAAGGTAATGGCACCACCTAGTGTTCGTATTATGGCATTATTTTGAATTGAAATTCTTTCCATTCAGAATTTCGTACAAGCCTGATGGCTGCACATCAAAGAGTTTTAATGTCTTGTGTCTCTGACCATCACCAGCATCGTCACTCGCAGCCATGATGGGACTGGTGTCCGCAGTGAAGGCCTGCATGGGGCCCAATGAGTACGCGGAGGTGCCGGACGGAGGCTGGGGCTGGGTGGTGGCCGCTGCCTTCTTCCTGGTGGAGGTCTTCACCTACGGCATCATCAAGAGCTTCGGGGTCTTCCTGCAGGACCTCATGGCCGAGTTCAACGAGTCCAACAGCCGCGTCTCCTGGGTGGTCTCCATCTGCGTCTTCATCATGGCCTTCACAGGTAAGAAGAGCTACGTATCTTGTATTTCATTTCTGAAGATATTAGAGGATTTATGCCTTTATTTGGACAGGACAGCGAGAGAGTCTGACAGGAAATGATTGGGAGGGAGAGGGGAAGGATCAGGACGATCCTTGCCCTCAGTGGAATGGCACAGCACCTTAGCCCACTGAGCCATTGTGCCCCTGTTTTCTTGTGTTCTATGGTATTACTGGAAATGGGTTGAGAAGTGAAGTCCTTTTGCCTAGTGTAGGCCAACTGGCTCAGCTGATTGTTCTTCTGTTGTAAAGTGCTGATATGAGATATGATATGATATGATATGATATGATATGATATGATATATTATATATGATATCGTCGCTGTCCAGCGAAAACCACTTATCTCCACTTCTCATTGTTTTTTATGTATTGATTTATAAAACCACATTTTCAAAAAAAAATAATCATTGCAACATTAAAGTTGGCTACTAAATTATTTATCATACACATATACCCATGGAGACTGACCAGTAGTACTGTCTTATATTTTATAATAAATAAAGAACGAACATAAAAAACTAAAAATAATAGTGGAGATAAGTGGTTTTCACTGGACAGCGACGATATGATATGTGGTGTTAGTCCCTCATGAATGACTATGATAATAAAGAACCAATGATGTCATGGAGTGCCTTTGGAATTTCATCTTTCTTATCGTCACACAAGCTGTCCTTTGCCCTTTAAGAGCGCCTGCACTTTGTCATATTTCTACTAGACCCACAACAGTGCTTAACCTTTTCTTCTTGCTGTAATTGTTTTCTTTATTGTCAAATACTGGAGGCCAGCATATTCGTTGTGCTCCTAATTTAAAGTCTGTGTGGAGGTAACAGCAATCATTGTCAGTGGCTATAAACCCATTTTATGGTCTTGAAATGCTGACGTTGCAGTTTACATTTGAAAGTAGGTCGTTTTTGACGCCTGACTTGATGAAAAAGCTTTTCAAATCTGTCTTTGTCTATGTATCATGTGTGTTAGTTTTGAGCTTTGAGGGTGGTAATTCCCTCTGTGGTCTTTTCTCATGCTTGTGCAAACATGGAGCCCCCCTGCAGCAACAGTAGAAGCGCTGCGTCACCCCCTTACCACAGTCTGCTGCGTCTGAAACTGACCGTCTAGGACTCGGTTATTTCACCCTCTGATCCTGTCATTCTTGTCCGTGTCCGTGTGTGTGTGTTTCTCAACAGCTTTGCTCTCAGCCTTGCTGAGTAACCATTTTGCTCTCTCCCCCCTCTCTCTCTTTCTCTCTTTCTCTCTTTCTCTCTCTCTCTCTCTCTTTCTCCAGCTCCGCTCTCCACTGTGCTGAGTAACCGTTTCGGTTTCCGGCCGGTGGTGATGGTGGGGGGGTTCCTCATCAGCCTGGGTACCATCTCCAGTGGCTTCACCAACTCCATCAACGAGATGTACATCACCATCGGCATTGTCTCAGGTAACTTCCCAACCCTCCCATCCCATGTAGGATGTGCACTATATAGTCAGCCTGCCAAGCCCCAAAAATATATGTTTGATGGCATTTTCTGTTAAAAGTTGGCAACCATGCCAAAAGTTATCAGCATGGGCTAAGGTTTCAGAATCACCTGGTTGCCAACGCAGAACTTGACCTTTAAGGTCAAATATGAAGGTCAAAAGGTCAACCCTGGTCAAATAACAGTGTTATTTAGTTAAAATTTGTTAAAAAGATGTTAAAAGTGGGCAACCATGCCAGAAGTCATCAGCATGGACTAGGGATTCAGAATCAACTTGTTGCCAACACGGAACTTGACCTTTAGGGTCAAATTTTAAGGTCAAAAGGTCAAAAACAATGTATTTTCCTGGTTAGTCTATTTTGGGAACTGCATATTCATGGAATTCTTTTTCAAATGTAAGCAACCATGCTAAATGGTATCAGCATGGACTAAGGTTTCAGAATCACCTGGTTGCCAACATGGAACTTGACCTTTAAGGTCAAATTTGAATGTCAAAAACAATGCATTTTCTGGTTTGCCTTTTTTGGAGGGGGGCTTCATAGTCATGGAATTCTTTTTCAAAAGTTGACAGTCATGCTAGAAGTCATCAGCATGGACTAAGGTTTCATGGTCCATGGTTACCAGCATGGAACCTGACCTTTAAGGTCAAATTTGAAGGTCAAAAGGTCAACCGGGGTTAAAAAAAAAAAAAATGTTTTGGTTTTTTTGTGATGTGCTTTCATAAAATACAAGTTGTTTGCATGATGTATTGAATAATTAAGCTTAGTACCTGGAGGAGATATATCATATTATTTAAATCATTTTAGGTGAGTGAAAGTATTGGAACAAATAATCGTAAAGAAAATAAAACACTGTTTTGATGAGGTTTCTCCCGAAGCGGACAGCGCTATCAAAAGTTGCATTTGGGGTTTTCTGACAGTGGACGGTGGAAGTGGTCGCGAGAGTCACACTCTACCTACTGTAAGTATCAGATGACTCTGGACAGTGATTAATTAACCTTTTAATTCTACTTAGAGCCCCTTTAAACCCAAGTCTTCAGTGAACAACAAAAACATGGAAATTTGCCTTTCTGTTCCAATACTTTAGGGGACTGTATATTTAGAAGTTATATAGTCTTTATTATTAGGGTATGAGTGAAAGTGATTATTGCAAATTGTCAATAACAAGAATGTAATTGATCATATTGTTTCTTTACTTCAATAATAATTAAAACAATAATTAAAATTCAAATGTGATGTCAGTACATACTGGATGTGTATGTACTGCATTTAAAGGAGCTATTGTTGCTGTTATTACAAAAAGGTTGTGTCATCCAGATCATGTTCTATCCCTACGGCGTTTAAACATTCTACATTTTAATCACATGCAGGTATACAGGGCTGTCCATTCCTCAGGCAACTGCAGGCATGTATTGCCCACTTGGTTCAACAATCACATCTTATCAGTCCTAAGCTACTATGTGGAACTGGAGGTTTCCTTTACCACACAGCCATCAAGTGTTGGTCTACAACTTTCCAACCACCTGTCTCCTCAGTGTCTTTGTTAATATGTACTTTGTCAGACTGCAGCCATACATTTGCCTCCTGATTTGCTTATGCAAGATGCAATCCATATGCATCACTTGGTGGTAACATATCAATTGCCTTTTTGTCTTCTGAAAATAGTCGATCAATACCCAAAGATAAGCATGGTGCTTTATACAGGTGACACAAAAACTCAAGCCTGGGAAATTGCAACAGAACATTCTACAGTAGTCATGAGAACATCAAGAGAACTGTGCAATACTTGCTCTACTCTTACTGTAGGTTATTTCCTAACCATGATATGACATAGCAAATCAGCAAGTATCCTTCATTGCTATAACCATTTGAAACACATCAGAAATAACTGAAGTCATTATTCTTTCTATGGAAAGAAGCAAATTCACTGGTGAGCCAAGGCATATCGCAGTAGCTTAATGTGCTTCACAAAGAAGAATAAAGTAATTGAGATGACCAGAATGAAAATTAAAAAAAATACAAGTTTAAGTTAATGTTATGCTAATGAGCTATGATGAATGTCTAAGGATGACAGGCCAGAGCCCCACCATGATAAGCCAAATCAAACATTAAATTAGGCCTACTAATTATTCAATATACAGTACCATGCAAACAACTATTTTATGAAAGCACATCACCAACAAACTGATTTTGTATTGATCTCGGTTGACCTTTTGACCTTTAAATTTGATCTTAGAGGTCAAGTTCCATATGGTAACCAGGTGATTCTGAAACCTTAGTCCATGCTGATAAGTTCTAGCATGGTTGCCAACTTTTGAAAACAATAATTCCATGGATATAAAGATCACCAAAAAAGACTAACCAGAAAATACATTGTTTTTGACCTTCATATTTGACCTTAAAGGTCAAGTTCCCTCTTGGCAACGAGGTGAAACCTTAGTCCATGATGATAACTTCTAGCATGGTTACTAACTTTTGAAAAAGATTTCCACGAACACAGGACCCAAAAAGTCTAATCTTAAAATACATAGTGTTTGACCTTTTGACCATCAAATTTGACCCTAAAGGTCAAGTTCCGTGTTGGCAACAAGTTGATTCTGAATCCTTAGTCCATGCTGATGACGGCATGGTTGCCCACTTTTAACATCTTTTTTTAAAACATTTTTAAACTAAATAACACTGTTATTTGACTGTGTTTGACCTTTTGACCTTCATATTTGACCCTAAAGGTCAAGTTCCATGTTGGCAACCAGGTGATTCTGAAACCTTAGCCCATGCTGATAACTTCTGGCATGGTTGCCAACTTTTGAAAAAGAATTCCATGAATATACAGTTCCCAACAAAGACTAGCAAGAAAATACCCTGTTTTTGACCTTTTGGCCTTCAAATTTGACCCTAAAGGTCAAGTTCCGTGTTGGCAACAAGTTGATTCTGAATCCTTAGTCCATGCTGATGACTTCTGGCATGGTTGCCCACTTTTAACAACTTTGTAACAATTTTTAACTAAATAACACTGTTATTTGACCGTGGTTGACCTCTTGACCTTCATATTTGACCTTAAAGGTCAAGTTCCGTCTTGGCAACCAGGTGATTCTGAAACCTTAGCCCATGCTGATAACTTCTGGCATGGTTGCCAACTTTTAACAAAAAATGCCATCAAAAGTTTATTTAAGCACTTTAGCTGCTGGTGGCAGGCTGACTATATTTTAATAGTTGAACTATGTGTTTAGCAATGTTTTTAATCAATGTATTTATTTTGGCTGCATCGCTATGTGGTTCATAATGTTTTAAAGGTTAGGCTCCTTTGCATTCATGGAACAGTATGCCCTCAATGAGAGAATTTAAATACAGGTTTCAAACCAAATCAAACCCTCCACTATATTTATGCACTTATGTCCCCCTGGAGCTCTCAAACTGAATGACCTTGTGTTGAAATAGTTTGCAGACACGGTCGGTTTCCACACTAACTTCAGTTGTTGCTTGTTTCCATTAGTTATCAGATGGAAATACCTTTTAAGTAGTACCATTAGTGATTGTCTAGATTGGCATTAATCATGTCCTGATTTAGTGGTAGTGATTGATGATTCAGATATATTGGCTAAGTTCGATCAATTGAACGGCTTCATATTGGAGTCACTGAGGATGCCACAATGTGAGCTAAGTTGCAGGCATAGGTACTTGTAGGTATCACTCTAATGCTACTGTTGATGCATTTGAGAAAACTGTGGTTAGCCTAGCATGCTTCTTTGGCAGTGTTATATGTTATGTAGAATATTCCATTCCACTGGTGAAATGATTAATATGTACTGTAATTGATATTATTGTGTTTATTATTGCCGTTTATGATGCTACCAAACTCACTATCAATTCCACGATTTCAAAGTTCTGTTGTTTGAGCAATGACACGTCTCTAACCCACTTTTCAAAGACAACCTGTCGGGGAATCCCAGCAGTGCTTTTGTTCACAAACTGAACAGAAAATGGTTCATACTCATGCAATTTTTTCATTGTTTTGAATGTCTGGCCAATTTAAGATTAGTTTTTTCCAGAATTCCGATTCGGACTTCGAAAACGTTGAAAAATGTTTAACCATATCGGGTAAATTGGGCCAAATGTCTTTCTGACTCAACAGTTCATTGTAAAAGTTATTCATTCACTTCTGAGATAAAGTACCTCAGAAATCATTTGCAATATTATGACTGTGAATAAACCCCTTGCCTTTCAGACCACTGGACAGGCAGGCACTCTTTCACAAACCGATGAGGCACTGCTAGCCTTCCCCCTCCTGAATTACACCTTCTCTCTCTCTCTCTCTCTCTCTCTCTCTCTCTCTCTCTCTCTCTCTCTCTCTCTCTCTCTCTCTCTCTCTCTCCCCCCATTTCTCATGGACGAACCCTAACTTTGCAACTTCTTTTTTTCTCTTTTCCTTTTTGTTTTTTTCTTTCTTTCTTTTTTGTCTTTCTGTGTCTTTTTTTTAAATGCCGTTTTCTTACAGCTTTGTCCAACACGTTTGGCCTGCTTCAGTGAAGAGAGAGAGTTTTCACATCCATGGCCTGGACTTCAGAGTGGCCTACAAAGTGTCCTACAGAATGTCTCCTAGAGTGTCCTCTGTGCCTCCTGCCACTCCGTTGGGGCCGTTGTCTGTCATGTCCCTCTCTCCCTGTTTTGTCCGCAGGCCTGGGCTACTGCCTGACCTTCCTCCCCACCATCACCATCCTCTCGCAGTACTTCAGCCGCCGACGCTCCATCGTCACCTCCGTCGCCTCCTCGGGGGAGTGCGTGGCCATCTTCGCCCTGGCGCCAGGTGACTTAAGCTCGACCGATATTAAAAAAATCAAATATGATAGAGTAAGTGTACTTTATGATAGAGTAAGGGCACTTTGGCAAATGGGAAGTGTAAAATGTAATACGATCTGGTAATGAAAATCCCACAGGATTATCACTGTGATGTCAATTTGTAACTGATTGAATATTGCACATAACACTTTTAGGTTATTACATTGAATCCACTGTAAAAACAAAGTTTTTTCATTACTAATTAAACACCATTATTGCTCTCTACTGCCCCATGACAGCCTTCACTGCTCTAAAGGAAGTGATTGGCTGGCGTAACTGCATGGTGGTCATCGGGGTGCTGCAGGCCAGCGTGATTGGCTGTGGGGCCCTGCTTCGTCCAATCATCATTAATCCCAAAGACACCAGTAGCGACAGCTCGTCCAGCTCCTCCCCTCTGAAGGGCCCTCTGAGCAAGTATACGGAGGAGAATGAGTTCACATGCACCTCACTGGGCTCCGTGGACTCGGGAGTGCAGTCACTCTCCGCCTCGCGCACCCAGCTCAACAACACAGGCCCACAGGAAGTGGCTGCAGCGGGTACAACAAAGCCCTCCTCAGCTGACAAGAAGAGCCTCGCTCAGGAGGAGCAGCAGGCCTGCTTGACCAAGGCCAAGGGTGATGAGGGACATGAAGGGAACAAGGCGGCCATCTTGGAATCATCCAAGCCCACCAGCACCACCACCACTGTTGCATCTCCCTCCACCACCACACCCAGCCCCAAGCTGTTAGACTTCTCGGTGCTTCGCGATGGCGGCTTCGTCTGCTATTCGCTCTTCGGCCTGTTCGCCACGCTGGGCTTCTTCGCGCCGCAGCTCTACGTGATGGAGCTGAGTGTGAGCTGCGGCGTGTCCCGCGAGGCCGCGCCCGCCATGCTCTCCACCATGGCCGTGGCCGAGATCCTGGGCCGCCTGTCGGTGGGCTGGCTGCTGGTGCGCCTGGCTCCCGTCCTGCGCAAGGTCACCGTGCTGCTGGTCTTGGTGCTGCTGCTGTGTGTGGTGTTGGTGGCCTTCACCCTGGTGACGGAGTTCTGGGGGCTGGCGGTGTGCTGCGCCCTCTACGGGTTCCTGCTGGGAACTGTCTGCTCCACCCATATCCCCATGCTGGCGGAGGACGACGTGCTGGGAATCGAACGCATGCCCTCGGCCGTCGGAGTGTACGTCTGCATCCAGAGCTTTGCCGGGCTGGCCGGACCGCCTCTGGGAGGTAAGTTAGCTGGAAACATGGATTTTGGAAAAGCTTTTTGACGGCTTAAATGTAATTGTGCTTAACGTATGTAAACTTAAACAGCCATAAAAGGAACAGCAGGTAGTGTTCTGGTGATATGTTTACTTAATTCAGGGTGATCAGTTAGTTGCCTTTCAGTGAAGATTGGTTGTCTTCTGTTTTCAGACAGGCTGTTAATGGGGCAGGGTGTGTGTAATGGGGCAGCTATGGATTAATGGTTTGAGAGTTGAACTGTAGATCACAGAGTTGCAGGTTCAATCCCCACCCTTACCAATCCCTTCCTCCTTCCATGGCTGAAGTGCTCATCAGCTAACCCCACATTGATCCAGGGACTGTAGCCAAGGCCCTGTAATATCTGTAAACAGCTTTGGATAAAAGTGTCAGATAAGTCTGATGTAATGTAATATAATATTTAGATTATCAAATAAGAACTATTATTTAGGATAGTGTTTCTCAATGGGGGCGGTACAACCCCCTAGGCGGCGTTGAGGAGCTCTAGGGGGGCGTAGAGAAGGCTACAGCTGAAAGGGGGCTGTGCTTAGTTGCCATTGGGGAACATGAATCCTTTTTTTATATATATATACTAAGAGGGGCGTTGTCAGGCTTATGATGAGGTCAAGGGGGCGTTGGGAGGGTTGTGATGAGGCCAAGGGGGCATTTGTTCAAAAAAGGTTGAGAACCACTGATTTAGAAGAACTGCTTTTTAAGTTTGCTCCCCTCTCAAATGTTCTGTCTGTCTGTCTGTTTTATGGCCGTAGGTTTCCTGGTGGACGAGACGCATAACTACGGCTCTGCCTTCTACTCGTGTGCGGTGGGCATGGGCCTGGGGGCCCTCTTCCTGGGCCTGATGAGGCCTGTCAAGCTGGGACTCTGCAGGGGCAGGTGCAGTGGCAACGAAGGAGACAGAAGTAGCAGCAGCAGCAGTAGCAGCAGCCCCTCGCAGAGATCCAAAGACATCCCTGTGGACTTCCTGGATGTGGATCTGGGAGTGGAGGGCAGCCCAGCCAAAAGCAAAGCCAAGGACAACGGTGTGGTGTGAGGCAGCAGAATGGTTGCCTGACTATCATAGACTTGCAATCGCGATACGATTTGAATCCGCCGCCGAAGGTGTTCTGTTGCGTCACTAGGAGGGCGCAGCCTGGCTAGCAGAATGGAACAGTGCTTCATACTCTGAGACATCCATAGGACCAAGTGGTGGACTTGTGGCCAATGAAGAAAAGGCAGGAGGAGGTCTATGCTGCTGTAGATTGAGAAACAGACATAAATAAAACACTGTATACGCGTTATTGAAGAGACTTGAGGTGACCAAGATATCTCGTTTCAAATGCTTCTCTGTCAATGGACAGACTCACTCTAAGATGACCATGTGTGGTCCAACCCAATACCACAGATATTCCAAAGTGGTTTGCTTCAGCTTTGCATAAGGGGCATTCAGATGATGTTTTTTCTAGTGCACTCCCTCTTGTCTTGCCCTCGACTTATGTGTTTCATTATAACACCAAAGTCTGGACAGCAGAACTGTAACAGTGCTCTCTGTTATAAATCAAGACATTAAAACGTATTTGTGAAAGTACTGTACATTCTACTACTCTTGAATTCCCATCATTGGGCAAGTGCGGGCCAAACTACATATGAGGCCCACACTTGCCCAATGCTGGAAATTCCTGAGTAGTAGAATACACAGTACTTTCAATGTCTTGATTTATTTTATTATTTTATTTATTTTTTAGATCAAACAATCTCTTAAAGCTAACTGATGAAGAGTGGGTTGGTGTGTCATTCTCTGGGTTTTGCATTATTACACACAGTAGGTCATGCAGTACTACAAGTGGTGTTGTAATTGATCGACTGTCACTATCCTGCTATTTATTGGTCCTACCTCTCAATGTGAAGTATGTGACTTCATCAATAAGCCGTGGTGGTTCTTACTTGAAGTAGACACCTTAAAGGAGCTGATATGCGGTACAAGGTTTGCCTTCTGAATCGTCCCAGCTCATCATAATTGACTTATTTTACTGATTGACTTAATTGACATCTTACAACTGCAGCAGTGGCAGCACAGTTTTTCACAACAGTTTTGCCAGGGCCCTCAACAGTGTGTAGAATCAAAGCAAGTTTCATCGCTCTTCTTGATCCCATCATGTCATAAGACTTACTACATGTGTCTAACTACAGCACTGGGTTTAGAGACTCAGCACAGTTCAGAATCCCAAATGGGGACACAACCACTCCACTATCTCTCCATAGGAAATGCTAAAGGAGGCTGCTAATCATGTCAGTCTATTGACATTAGTTTAATGATTAATTTACTCTGACCAGACAGCCATTTGGTTTTCATGTCACACATTCCTCCGTATCCTGTGAGGCTCTGTAAATGGTTCTAACACTGACTTCTATAGTATATATTATAGTAGAAGTCTGTGGGTTCTAATGACGCCATCCCAATGTCTCCATAGTAACCATAATGCCATAATGTAATTGGCTTTATGTCAGTTAGTGCTGTGATGGAGGATAGAAGACTACACTGAGGCAGATAGCAGACAGGCAAGGGATTAGAGTGACAACGCTAGTCTGACATGATGTGAGACTAATACGTATGTGAGACTGTGTGGGATTTCCAGAGTCCTCTCCCTGTATTCTGTACAGTGCAAGTAGATTTATTCAGTGCAGTACATATTTGTCCCCAATACCATTTTTGCACGTCTATGTCTGACGTTCAGGGTGCGATTTGTTGAAGAACCAGAAGGGAAGATATGTTTCAGATTTTAAGCATTATCAATGGAGTTACATACAGCCACTATTAAAATCATGTAGAAAAAGTGACAAAATCAAAACCAGAAGGGGGGACAATCCCCCCACCCCCCCCCTACAAATCGCACCCTGCTGATGTTGCAGTATGTGCTAGCTCCATTCTTTCAGAAGCTCTCCCCAACCACTTGACTGATGCAAGCAGTTGTATAGACAGAGAAGACAAGCTTTCAAATCCTTGATTTCATCTGCATACTTAGATTAGTAAACTCACAACCAAAGACAGGAATGGTCGAGACAGGTGTTGTTGTCAGTTGTTGGGCAGGGGTGTGGAGTTTGGGGTTGACGAATTGTGCCTTGTATTAATTTTAAACATCCTACTTACTGCATTTCCTTTACAGTTCTACCAAATGGCATTATATTAATGAGACAAGGACACCCATTATGTACTGTGCAAACCTGGTGGCAGGATAACAAGAAGCAATATTAAATTGCATTTGTATAATTATTTTTTATTTATTTATTAATTATTTACAGTTTTGCATGTGAGCTATGAAAGAAGAAAGTAAAATAAAATCATTGTGCTGTCATTTTGGCCCACTGTGATGATTAGAGTTAGAATTAGTTAGAACAGCATCATTTACATGATACAGTGCTCCAAATACTGTCATGGAAACCAGGTAAAAAAAAACGTTAATGTGACACAAGTATGCTGCATATTTCCCGTGCGTTTCTGTGCGTGTGTTTCACAAAGTTGTCCTGTACCAAGCCTTTTAAACGATATGTGAGATGTTAATTCTTAATCACCTGAAGACTTGATTCTTTCTAGTACATTTTCTGGACTGCCAACAGACTGCAGTTTATGTAAGGACGTAACAAACTGACAAGGGTAGCATTTTTTGTTTGTTTGTTTTTTAGCCTTTTTAATGTGGTGTAAAATGAAGGCTTTCTTTTTTATTTAACAATGGAATGTAGGCCTATGTTTTACTTGTCATTTGACATGTTTGAGTGAGATAGCTGCACATGATTTTTATACTGAAATAAAACCTTGTTTACAGCTGTACTTTCAATGCCTCTGCATTCCTTTACATGTTGCATTTGAACTCTTGGAAAAAAAATGAGCCTTTGAAAAAAATAAAGGAGATTTATTTAGACAACTGAGAAATGCACAATGTTGTAAATATACCACGTTGATCTTAATTCTATCTCTTCAAGAAAATTACAGGCTGGATGATTTAATAGTTAAATAGAGGCGAATATAGCCTACATCAGCTACTCGTGACATTTCATTACATTTCATTAGGGCTGACCTCTAGTCCCCAAATGACCTTTGACTTTGACTTAGTGTAGACTTTTTTCACATTTCTCCCTTGTTAGACAGTACGCAACTACAAAAAGGCATAGGCCCAGAGTGCAACCATATGGTGGCTGAGGGTACTGCAGGAAATCTCATGGAACGCATTAAGTTCAACACTTTGTGATGATGGTGCAGCACAGGTGGATAAGGCTAGGGCTAAGCAGGCCCAGGCCCAGGCCCAGGCCCAGGGGAGGGGACCACAAGTTCAGAGGGGCCAAGGCAAACTGAATCCTCTTTTCCCTCACAATTACAATCAAAGTCAAAGTTAACTTTATTATCAGAAGGGAAAGTCAAGAGGTCAAGATGCGTATAGTACAGACCACTTCCCCACGAGGTAGACAAGACTTAAGAACAAAATAAATTAAAAAAAATAGTAAGACAGATAAATACACCCCCCTCCCCATGCCTCTGTAATTCCTCCCACCATGGGTGCCGAGAGGGGGGGAAAGGTGTTACAGATTCTAAGGGCCCGACAGCACTGAGAGGGCCCCTGGAATGATGCTGATAACATAATTAGACATTTTGGAGGCCCAAAATGTATATCTTTCATAGGGCCCAAAATTTTTAGCGGCGCACCTGCCTCCCACACAACTAGGCTGCTGCATACCACACATGCACGCACGCACACACACACACACACACACACACACACACACACACACACACACACACACACACACACACACACACACACAAAGCATCATGGTGGTCTTTCATGAACGATTCTGATTGCAGAGAGGGAACAAATTACTTTTCTGATGGTTGTTCTAATTTTCCTTTGCAGTAGTCTCCCCACCCCCAATGCGCTTCAATAATGTGTTGCAATATGTTGCATCCTAATCTTGTTAACGTATACAGGTAGGCCTACTACCAGAACAAAAGACTGATATTGCAGGTCTAATTAAAATTATAATATTATGTGAAATAATTATTACAATAATTTCATAATGCTACAGAAATAAAATTATAATTAAGAAGAAAATGTATTTCTATATATTATATTATATTATTTAATATTATATTAAACAGGATTATTATTATTAGTATTATTATTATTATTATTATTATCGTTATTATTATTATTATTATTATTATTATTATTATTATTATATTATTGGTAGCAGTATTAGTAACAACAACAACAACAGTATAATAGGCTATCTCTCTAGTAGAATCTTACCAGACTATCTCTATGCTATTTCGTATTTGTATTTCTATTATATTATTTCATATTATATTACACAGGATTATTATTATTACTATTATTATTATTATTATTATTATTTTATTGTTATTATTATTATTAATAATAATAATAATAATAATATTATATTGGTAGCAGTATTAGTAACAACAACAACAATAAAATAATAATATAAATCATGACTAAAAGTACTGTATATTCTACTACTCAGGAATTTCCAGCATTGGGCAAGTGTGGGCCTCATAAGTAGTTTGGCCCACACTTGCCCACCAACAACAAGCTTATCTCTCTAGTAGAATCTTACCAGACTATCTCTATGCTATTTCGCCCCTAGGGTGCATAGAATTTTACATTGATGGTTGCTACAGTTTACCTTTGTGATGTCAGCAGCGACATCATAGAATGCTGCTACTGTTGATGTTAAAGTGATTATCTTCCATTCATCTGCTCATGTTTTGGAGAAGAACATTGATGAATATTGAACACTATTGATTCATCATGGAGAATGAAGGTCAGTAGACTTTATATAACATTTAGCCTATATACAGGAGCCTGTCTCTAGAAATGTTTTAATTTTGGAGGAAGAACTGGGGGCATTTTATGGATCAGTGACAAATAAGGGTTTACACAATGAGAAATTATGAAATGTTTCAATACAAATCATTATTCTATCATTTTCATCAGGTAATGTAACTTATATTTTTTATTTCTCTGTGTTTAGTGCAATGTCAAATAGCTTTTTTTTAAACAATGAACATCAGGTTTTCCCCAGGATTGAATATATGATATTGCTGTATAGAAACAGATAAATGCTTAGCCCTCTCTGGCATTTTCTAAATAACTTTTGACAAATCATTCTAAAACTGATCAAGTGTTGTCATCACATTGATACGACTGTCTAGGAGTCACAACATTTCCTGTACAACAACTGTCCGGACTTGCACTTTGTGTTAGTCTGTAAAATGTCAGTCTTGTATATGTCTTGTCCTGGCATGGTAACTTCTAGAAAGAAAACATCATTTCATCTTCCTTGTATGTCTTGTGCATATGAAGAAAGTGACAATAAAACTGACTTGACATGACCTGACTTAAATATAGCCTATTTATGGGAAATGTTACACCAGTCACGCCACTCGGCACAAACCTGTAACCAGTCTGTATCAATTGGTGCAACCAGTATTTTCCATATGACTATCTTGATTGCTTCTGTAAAGCTACATTAATGTGTAATGTGTATGAGAGGTTCTCTTTCAAACTTGCTGATACTGTGAAGTATAATTTAACACAAATAAGAACAATTGCTGGGTAAACCAGTTGTTGACATTTTCTTATGGTGCAAAATCAACATACAAAATTGCTTTGGATAAAATTGTAGGTTTAGGTCAGGGGTCCCCAAACTTTTTTCTCTGGGGGCCACATTATCGTTCCTGACTGTGATCAGGGGCCGGGATCAATCATGTGGGCTGTATACTGGGCCATTGCCTGTTATAGCCATAACTAGCACAAAAAGTTCATCATTACCAGTGATTTGCAAAAGAAGTGAGTACTTCACATGTTTTTCAATTTGAAATACCACAGGTATTCCTTTTAATTTCTAATAACCATGTAAAAACACTTTGTAGCAAGGAAAGGTTAGAAAAATATGGTGATTGACAGTTTATGAGTGAATACAACAATAGAATAGAACAATAGAAATGGTAGGCCTGTTTACCGTATTTCCTCGATTTGTAACCGGGCTCCTAATAGTAGCCGGCCTCGTTTTGTAACCGGGTGTTGTGAAAAATCGGAAAAATAGTCACCGGCCCCGTTTAGTTGCCGGCCTCGTTTAGTAACCGGTGCGTTTTTAAATGACGCATTTTGCACAACGTGTTAAAGTTCAAACAATTTCGGAACGTGTGTAGGCGATGCCTACTTTAATAGCCTAAATTGTAACAGTTTAAATGCATCCTCTCCAAGCGGCACAATCGAAACTTAAGGTGCTTGCAAGTTTGCCTTGTGTGTATGAGAGAGAGAGAGAGAGAGAGAGAGAGAGAGAGAGAGAGAGAGAGAGAGAGAGAGAGAGAGAGAGAGAGAGAGAGACGTGCTTCCCGAAAGCGCTTTGCAGAAAGGGCAAGGTGATGTCTCCAAATATTACACAAAATACATCTTATCTTAGTAAAGTAGACATAAGTGAATTATTTTGCTTAATAACAACGGCGAGTAGATTGGTTCATATTGCTCAGAATAGACCTCATACCGAGCGAAGTCCACGTTTTAATGGAGTTGCATGCGCGAGGTTGCAACTGTTCTAGATCACGCCGAACAGGTGCTTACGGGAGGCTCTTGGGCAAACAGTAAAGTCACTGCACAGGCCTACCCGCCAATGATGAAGCGGGTTTCTTTATTAGTTTTAAAAAACAGCCTTCCATGCGCACAGGGTGCAGACGTTTTAAAAAGCAAACTGTTGCCATCTCTGACTCGCCAAGATGAAATCGCATGCACGCTTTGAGATTACATCGCATATGATATGATTATGAGATGACATTGCATTTCCCACCACTATCAAGAGACATTGTCTTTAGAAGTTGACGGGCTGTGGGAGACATGCATCCACATTGCCGCACACCATCAAACAGAGTTGCATCAAACTGCTGTTGCATTAAACTGCTCTGCCATTCGTGAGCCCCAAAAGATGCGTAGGCCTATCTATTTGAAATTAAATAATCACAGGAGATGAAATAGCTTTGCGCCAAAGATATAGGCCTATAGCCTTCACGGCCGTGAATGATGTTCCTTCATGTCGCGCTGCGCTGATGTTACTTACACAGAACAGGTCAGCATTTAAGACTGTTTTTTGAAGTCCTTTTATGTTTCATTACGCTATTCATCCCGGTCCAGGCACGTGTATGTGCATGCATCTGTTAGTTCTTTTTTAAGTTTACATCTTGTGGCACTCTCATGACGATTAAAATTCCTGAGGTACATCACAGATGTTAGACGTGCCCATCTTGCGTGCCCATAGACGTTCACATGTCGTACAAGACTCGAAATATGTATGAACAATTAATAAATGTAAGGTATAAAATTATGAGCTTAGTTTTCCCCACAAAATGACAATCGTTCAAATAAAAATAAAAAATAAAAATAAAAAATAGGAGCCCCCCTCAAATAGTAGCCTACCCCAATTAATAGCCTGGTCAAAAAAAAAAAAAATTTAATAGTAGGCCTAACCCCGGCTACTATTCGAGGAATTACGGTAGGCCTATATTACAGTGAGATGATAGGCCTATCAAGACAAGAAACTCATGGTGATTCACACTAGGTTAGTGAAAATTACAAACTGTAGGAAGGCCTGCTGATCAACTAAATAAAATATTTAAAAATACAGTTCATCATTGAGTGCGTTTACATGCAGTTCAGTATCCCGAATATGAGGCATAGGCCTATCCCGGTTATGATCATATTCGGGATAATGTGTTTATATGCGCACAGAACGTTATATCCAAGTCTACATTCTTGGCCGTTATAGAATTCTCTTCAAATCCGTGTAGCCTGGATACCAGCAATAGCGTTCCATGGGAAGCCCCTGTATTCGGGATAAGGTGTATACATGCGTCAGTATCCCGGCTTCTTTCGGAGAACTCCACCTAGCATATCCCGATTTCTCAGCATCCCGAATAAGGGATTAGGGATACTGAAGTGTTTATATGCGCAAACGCAAATTCGGGATACATAACTTAATATCCCGATCATATTCGGGATACTGAACAGCATGTAAACGCACTCATTATTATTTTTTCTGTGAGGATTGCTTCTTTGGGCCAGTTCAAATGGTGAGGTGCAGAGAGGTGAAGTCTTAGTTTAGGGACCCTTGGTTTAGGTCAACAGTTGAGATTTCACAGTCACATAATGGAATATGGAGGGTATGTAATATGAATAATAGGGTTTGCCTTTGCAACATCGGTCATGGCAAAAAATTATAGGCCTTCTGATGGAAGCCTATCAAACTTGTGATCTGGATGTAACATGTAAACGTGTATTTAAAATGAATACTTATTTTTCACATGGATTTTGGATTTTAAAAGTTTTGCTAATGTTGACATGCAACTATAGCACACCTGTACATGCTCAGAAAATGTCAAATTTCAAGAAAGGTCAGAGAACGTGTCATGTAGGCCTAGCAGTTGTGTTAATTAGGGGTCCTTCCATGTGATCTAATTTCCTGTGCCACCAAGGTCTTCTGGCACAAATGAACAAAATAGGTCCTGTAATGTTTGTTGCACCACAATGACGATTGTTGCTGGCAATAGGACCTATCTGTGAAAATGATATCCTGTTTCTTTTATTCACTGTTAAACAAGACAAATAAAGTAGTAATGTAGGAAACCTGTTTTGAAAAGTTTACACCGTCATACCACAATGACATGTTTATCATTGTACACCCATTATGCAGTAGATCCTCAACCTGAGGTGGATCCAGAAGCCTCCTGCGCCAACAACGCAACTGAGGAGTGAGTTGTCATGATTTATCACTATGATTCTTGTGCTATAGTAACTATTCTGCCTTAATGTTGAGTCAAATGTGTACCTTTGACTTACTGGTACTTTGCCCCACATCTTGCTTTCTTCAGATAGGAGGACAATATGCAAGGCCTAACTTTATGTATAAATGTATAAATATTGTGTTTTTGTGATAGGGAGGAGCCACGTCCCGAGTTAGTGGAACAGCTGTTCCCTAACGACGCCATGAATTTTGTATTGGGTAGGCTATTTACTTTCAACTAAACATAGTAAAAGTGTGCCCCAAAACAGTTAGGCTACTTATCATTCTCTCACTTGAAAGCAGATTACATTGAGATCATTTCAGGGTTGAATGTAGGCCTATGTGATATTGCTGTATAGAAGCAGACAAATTCTTAACCATCTCTGCCGATTTCTCAATAACTGTTGACAAATCATTTCTTAAAGTGTTTGCCATCACATGGATGATTCCCTGTACAACAACAATATAGCCTATTTATGGGAAATGTTACACCAGTTACGCCACTCGGCACACACCTGTTACCACTTGTTCTATAACTTAAGAATCTGTAACCCACCAGTACATCAACCTGAGGTGGATCCAGAAGCCTCCTGCGCCAACAACGCAACTGAGGAGTGAGTTGTCATGATTTATCACTATGATTCTTGTGCTATAGTAACTATTCTGCCTTAATGTTGAGTCAAATGTGTACCTTTGACTTACCGGTACTTTGCCCCACATCTTGCTTTCTTCAGATAGGAGGACAATTTGCAAGGCCTAACTTGATGTATGAATGTATAAATATTGTGTTTTTGTGATAGGGAGCAGCCGCGTCCTGGGGCCATATCCCCAATGGAGGAGCTGGTAGAGCTGCTGTTCCCCAGCAACTTCATTGACGCATTTGCCAGAAGCCTGGTTGACCAGGTCGTGGCTCAGCAGGAGGGCAGCCTCCCCTCTGCAGCTGCAGCTGGAGCTGAGGGAGCAGACATGACTGCCCTCCTCCAGCCAATTCTCGCCCTCCTGCTGCCGCCCCCGAGCTGCCCCACACCTGCAGCAGAGAGGGAGGAGGAGAATCCTCCACCTGCCCCCACCGTGCCAGAGGGCGGATTTTTGAAGAGGATCAAGGTACCGTTTGAAAAGACGGGCGATGATATGAAATTAGTTTGAGAAAATGTTTATTTAAAATCGATTTCTAGTCACAGCAGTGGGGGCATAATGATGTGCATAAGCAACTGCCTCCCTCTTTCTCACCCTATAGTTTCCAAGACTCAGGAGAGGGAAGGTGGCACCCCTTAAGGTCGCGGCTGACCTGGGTAAGTGTTTGGTTTTATACCATCAGTCCAGTTGGTTGTTTTCCTCTGCGTTCGCTGGTTTTGTTGATTGCGGAACATATTTCCACTCTACAGATGCCCAGTCGGCCCCCGTGGCACCGGCCTCCACCACTGAGGAGCCCAAGAGGAGATCCTTCCTAAGGAAGCTCTTCGGAGGATGCTTGGGCTCCTCCACTATGGCCTAAGAGCCAACACCCCCCACCCCCATCCCCATCCCCAACCCACCACACCCCACCCCACCCACACACACACCCAACCCTGATGAACCCCAACATTCCATTTTTCCAATGACACCACGGGATAACACCTCAATGTAAGTACACATTTCATTTTTTTCTGATGTTGATATTCTGCCAGGCTTGAATTGGAGGCTACCAATGACTGTTCTGTCTGCAGTGTAACTTAGCTAACTAACACTAACAGAACATACATCAGTATTGTGTTTTTGTTTAGAATCATGATTTTGTGTTGACCAAAAGTTGTTTGTACTTCTCTTATTTTGTTGAGTTGTGTTATGTTAGTGACATAATAGCCATTAGCTGCTACGTTAATGTGCCTGCGAAGATTCTCGTTTATCCTGGTCATGTTATCTAAAAGGGGAGCGTGTCTATGTTACCACAGCCCATTGGTCCCACATAACACTTTTAACATCCTTTTTTAGGCCCATTGGTCCCACAGTCCAATGGTCCCACAGCATGGAGGCGGAGCTATAGAGAGGGCGAGCAGGGCACTTGCCCCTGGTCCCAGGGCCCTCCCGTATTGGCCGCCACTGCCGCAGCATATACCTGCTGCTCCATGTTCCCACATTTCAAGAATTTATTCAAATTTGAGCCCTATGTTCCACGGCGGGGAGAAAGGCACGTTCTCCTAGTTTACTCAAGGAGTCGTGGAACATAGGGCCTATATTTGAATAATTACAAATGTGGGAACATGGAGCAGCAGCAATAAGGTGAGGGACCATTGAGCTGTCGGACCAATGGGCCTTGGCACCAATGGGCTGTGGGAACATACCCCATGTAAAAGTTAACTTGTATGACACCTCTTCATGTCAGCGATCACTACTAAGCATCACAGTTCTTTAATGCGGTTCATCACACAATCATTTCAGGGCAATGTCTTTTCCTTTTTGCGCAGTGCAGAAGGATTGTTTGGCCAATGCCGTTTACATCCACTGTTTACTGTTATCATGTTGCATGGTATCACGTTGGTTACATCGTAGTGCTGTACTGATGTTTTCTGGCTCAAGAACATCTCCCGCTGTCAATAGTCTGTAACAACCTCGCTTTGTTGCTGTGCAAAGTTGGGACCCTAACGATGATCATATCTCATGTGTACTTGGTCAGGTAAGCTATCGTGTCCTTTCCTTCTGTGGTGAACATGTCGTCATTCACTGTGTTCAACAGTAGAAATCGAGTCGTCACCATGAACCATTTGTAGGATTCAGCACTGTAACATGCACAATGGGCAGTTACCTGTCCACGCCACAGGGGGAATGCCTATTGTGATGTATGGCAATGTAACGCTCAGCTGAGTTCAGTACAGGTCTGAAATGCATACGAGTCATCACACTCTTTGTCTCATAGATCGTAATCGACGACGAAGGGGTTAAACTATAGGAAGGAAGGATGATGAATGTGGAGAACAGAATCAAACAGGCATAATCGCCACAGGCTACCCTAAGCTCTGTGCTGGGCTAAGGCTGGTCCAGAAGCACTACACTATAAAACTCAAGCCACCACGCCAAAACCCGCCTAACCGTTCACTCTCAAAGTTCTACGCTGAGTGCAATTGCTGCTCATGGGCAAGGTGAAGAAGAACTTGGAGAACATGTAGGCCTCAAGTCGGGGTGTCATCAGTCGCATTAAGGCAGCAGCGGAGTGGTGTCTATATTACTGTAGTTTTGATAGCTTCAGATCCGGAAGGGACCCATGCAGACTCACGGCCAAGAGGAACGCCACTTGTTCTCCTCATGCCTTTGCTAAAGCTACGTACACACATACATCGCTGTTATTTACTAGCTTCTCGCTTGTTCGTCTACTCGCCTCTCTCTCATGGAACGTTCGCTGCAAGTTCCCGCGGCTTTAACTGCCAATGTACAGGCGAAAAGTTCCAAACTCTGCATTCCAATTGGTTACTCGCTTACTCACCTCGCTCGAAGTTAAAATATTTTCAACTCGGAATCCGCCCACATCGCATCGATTGTACAGTACTCGCCTACTTGCCTGCTCGTCTTGCTGGAACACATTGACATTCTATTGACTTCATTCGCTGAGCGAGTAACTAGCAGCGACGTAAGTGAACCTCGCTTAAAGGGCCTTACACACACATCGCTGCTATTTACTAGCTTTTCGCTTGCTCGCCTACTCGCCTCTCTTTCATGTAACGTTTGCTGAAAGTTCCCGCGGCTTTAACTGCCAATGAACAGGCGAGAAGTACCGAACTCTGCCTTCTAATTGGTTACTCGCTTACTCGCCTCGCTCGAAGATAAAATATTTTCATTCTATTGAGTTAATTCGCTGTGTACGGCCCTTCAGAGAAGACCAGGGGTGCATTTCCTGAAATGAGTCAAGTCCTAGATCCATTATTTTCCATTAGGACGTTGTAGCGAGGCGATAGGTGGTGACATAGGGAAGCGGGGTGGACGGGCGGTTGGTGAGAGGGCGATAAAGTTGAGCTTAGTTGAAAAAAATGTAATGAGGAGCGTGTTCGCCAAGCCGTAACCAATGGGAGAGATTTCACAAACCGTTAACACCTCGTTAAATGAAGGTTGTTGATTTTGCCGGTGTCAAATCTGCTGACATTCACATATGCTTTTTAAAAAACAACACTTGCATTAAGATGGCAAGTATTGTGAGTGTTCCTGGTGAGTTTTTATCTGTAGGCTACTTGCACTGTTTGTTAATGAAGAAAGTTGTTTGACCGCATTTGCTACGCTATGCTAATTTGACCGTGAAAGGAGGTTGCGTTTATTGACACGCCCATCCCCCCTACCCGAAGGGGCGGACGGGTTGAGAGAGGGGGAAATCGCTTTAACGCTTTAAGTAGGCCTACTACTTAACTTCACATGAAAGATCATCTTGGAGTTTACAGACCATTTCCCAAAACCATCTTAGACAAGAATTATCGTAGGATCAAACGTAACTTTTAAGTGTCGTCTGGATACTTTAGGCGCGCTATGATTGACCTATTAGTAAAATACTTGGCACACTTGATAGAATTTGCAACTCTGACGAATAGGCCTACACTAGTTGTTTGATTTAGGTATTTGTTTGTATTTGTTTTTGTCTATCTTTAGGTATTTGATTGTATTTATGACTGTTATAAAGTTACAGTCAGTAGTCAGGTAGTTTACTTGTTTCCTCAGGTATAACATCAGGCAGAATTTGGTTGTGTGGGCTGTAGCCTATTTTGCGCATTTTGCCTGTCCTCTTCCCAGTGCGGAAAAGGGCTGTGGGTACTGACTGGATGCAGATAGCCTAGATATCATCGTATAGGACTGGAGGAGAACCTCAGGTCTTCTCTTGGCAAAAGCATGAGAAGAAAAAATAGGCCTTAAAATCAGTCAAAGTATAATTTTATTGTGAAAAATCTATGTAACAGGAGATTAAAGTTTTGTTTGACCTTGATATCGACTTCAAAAGAAAGAAGTTTACCACACACTTATTTGACCTTTTGCTCGTTCATTCAGAGCGAACAACACGCTTCACCGCTGTGCCTGAACGAGCCTGGTGACGGACAGGGGCGAGGCGCGATGTTCGCTCTGAATGAACGAGCTAGCAGTCAAATAGGTATGCAGTGAACTTCTTTCTTTTGAAGTGTTCAGCAATACTGCGTAACCAGAACCCAGAAGGTGTGCATGCATGATCTTTGAGCTGTTGCATAGACATAAACCATAAATTACACACACACACGCACACGCACACACACACACACTGTACAATAAATATAGACACACAATGTGCAGTTCTCTCCTCCACTCACATGAACACACATACACGCAAGCACACACACACACAAACACAGACAATCAGTTACAGTGCCAGAAATACAATCAGTGGACATACACGTCCGTGCAGTAGTGTTAGATGCAGTAGGCCCGGCCTACAGTATGTTAAGTGTAAAGAGTAAGTAGGCGGTGTTCCTCCTGGCCATGGGTCTGCATGGGCTCCTTCCAGATCTGAAGCAATCACAACTACAGTCATGTAGACTGGTGTGAGCTACTATACTAATCAATAACGAGTGTGAACGCTTAGATGCATTCTGTTTAATTTCCCACAGGTTATTCTTCTTTCACAGGTTATTCTTTTCACACAGGCATTTCAGTCTGTCCTGTTTCTTTATTTCTCTGTCAGACCTGGTTCTCATTATTAGGTTTGCTCACAGGTCTTAACACCACTGTCTGCTTCAGATGGCTTTACACCGCTGTCTGCATCAGGAGGCTTTTTTTCAGGATTTTGGTTTCATTTTGACCCCAACTCTGGCATTAGAGTCAGGTGTTCGACACAGTGGCCATGACGAGGTACCATCGTGGGATGCTTTGTGTGTTTCACAGTACCTGATTCATCTGTGTCAGAAATTGAGACATTTCCTCCTGTTGACAACTTACCCAGGTCTTGTTCTTGGTGTGCTCTGCTGAAGCATTTTGTGTCTGACCAGCTCTTCTACCTCTTCTCCTGCTGAAGAACTTTAAGGTCTGGAAGTGCTTGCTGCAACCTCTCTGGCATGATAGGCAATATGCGCAACCGTAGCCAAGCCGTGCCCCCCTTGCGCTGTAGTCTTCCGTTCCACGAGCAGTTCGGCAGGGCTCTAGCCATTGCTCAGAGGCGTTGTTCAATGTCAACAGAGCTCAGTAGGGATCACAGGATTTCTTAAGCAAGTTCTTGATCGTTTGAAGCGCATGTTGGGCCTCACCGTTACTCTGAGGATATTTGGGACTGCTGCTTATGTGACTTCTTATTGTGTCTAAGGAAAAGACTTTCATCTTGTGTCTATAGAATTGTGGGTTATTATCACTAATGAGAGAGTTAGGAGGGGGGGCGACTTCAGATGAGCTGTAACATTCATTCAGGTCTGGCAGGGATGAGTTGCGCAATCTCAACATTAAGAGAAATAATCGACAACTAGAAGGCAAGTTTTCAACTTCAACATGAAAAGGTCTGCAACTAGTTTTTGCCAAGGCCTATGTCGAAGTTTGGTTGGCATCAAGGGTTCTCTTGGATTGACCGTCTCTTTGATACATTGTCTGGAAATGAGAGTCGGCTCTCTTATCTGGTTACTCAGTCCAGGCCAACCTACAATTTGGCTAGCCCTCTCCTTACATTTCTCTACACTTTGGTGACTCTTGTGTATTTTCTGAAGCACAATAGTAGCAGCCTGTGACTAGCAGGTATGACCAAGGAGAGTAGAGATAGGAGGGCATACTTACGTCATCAGAGCGTAGTACGGCATGGCTGCGAGGGGAGAAACTTTCTTCTAGGGGTCAGTTCTGGAGGCATGGTAAAGTGCAATGCTTCTACCAACAGGGTTGGAGTGTGGAACAGGTCATAGGACACCGTGAATTCTTGTCAGCTGTCCTTAATTATTTCCCGTAATTAATGCTGACTGACAGTGGCAGTTCATTTGGCCACAAAGTACACATTGACGGGCATCCTCTTCCGACTGATTTTGCATAGTTTCCGGAGTCACATTTTGTATGCATCATGGCGTAACACCCACTGACCATGCGCACCGTGTCCGCAAGCAGCGCCCCGTCCTACACCGTGCACAATACATTTTGAAGTGAGTGATTACTCATATCCAATCTACATTCTTTGGGTATGACTAACCTTCTTGAGCCACTCAGGAGTAGTCCATTGTGCACACTTAGAGCTGGTTTCTAGAAATAGTAGTCTTTGACGGGCCGCTGTATCTGGTTCCTGCCTGCACACTCGTCCACACAGTACTTGATGACCTGTGCTCGGAGTCATCCTGTAGCTGTTCACGAAGATCTTTCAGGAATCTGTCGCTGGTCAGGAGGTTTTCCAGCAACAATTCAACATAGATTTTAGTGTCCTCCATCAGGTCACTGTCACTTCTGTTCACTGCTTTTTCAGTGCGGGTTGTGAGAGACTGTCAGCTAAGGTGTAGATGACAGATACTCATTAAGAGCATCCTGAACCTATGTATTCATGTTGGCAAAGCATTCAGGGCCTGGTCCGCAAGCAGGATCACCAGAAGCTCATGGCCAGTTTCTAGCTTGAAGTGCAATCCAAGGATAAAATCACTCGACCAGTACTTCTTATGCAGCAATACGGCTCCCAATCCATAATACGAGGCATCCGCTGACATCTCGAGTGGACTGATGGGATCATACAGCTTTAGGACGGGCACAAATGTCAGTTCATGCTTGAGACTGCAGAATGCACATTCCTGGTGGTCGTGACCCCAGCACCAAATGTTCTTCTTGGACAGAAGCTTTCTTAGCGATTTTGAGATGAACCTCCCAAGCTAGTTCACCTTTCTAGTGATGCTTGGTGACTTTCCTGTGTCTTAAACCACCTTTTGTTTACTCTGGGTCTGTTAAAACCCCTTCTGCCGAGATGATGTGTCCTAAAAACTTCCCCTCTCGTCTCCCGAGTTCACACTTCAACATGTTCAGCTTTTCAGTCTTTCCCTTCTGCTCGAGGACTGCATGCACTTCGGTGTCATGCTACTTCTTTGTGGCCCCTCAGATGAGGATGTTGCCAATGTGGCAAATGATGCCATCCAGGCTTGCTGTGACCTCTTATGCCAACCTTTTCTGGAAGTGCTCGGCTCGGAGACGTTTGGTCCCTGTCAGCATGCCTAAATTGTTTTCAGCAAGTGGCCAGATTAACTTTTCCCTGCACACTGACTGGTTCAACGGTGTCTTGTCCACGCAGATTTTCACTTTAGCTTTTTTTTCTTTGTAGGAGCTACCACCATACCACAACACTACTTCGTTGCTGCCTCAAGGCGACTGATGACACCCAGACTCCATCCTCTCAAACTCCTGCTTCACCTTGTCCATGAGTGGCAATGGCGACCGTAGAGCTTTCAGAGAGGAGGGTTTGGTGGGTTTTGGCATGGTGACTCGAGATAGTGTAGGGTTTCTGGACCAGCCCCAGTCCATCACAGAGCTTAGGGTAGCTTGTGGAGATTGTGCCTGTTCGTTTCTGTTCTCCACACTCACCCTCTCTTCTTATAGTTTTCCCCTTCGTCGTCGGTTACGGTCTATGAGATAATGAGTGAGATGACTCCCATGCATTTCAGATCTTAACTGAGCTCAACTGAACGTTGCATTGCCATACATCACATAGGCGTTCCCCTTGTGGCGTGGACAGGTACTTCCCATGGTGCATGTTGCAGTGCTGAATCCTACAAATGGTTCATGGTGACTACTCGATTTCTACTGTTGGATGCAGTGAATAACGACATGTTCACCACAGAAGGAAAGGACACGATAGCTTACCTGAGCCAGGACACGTGAGATATGATCATTGTTTGGGTCCCAATTTTGCACAGCAGCAAAGCGAGGTTGTTACAGACTACTGACAGCAGGAGATGTTCTTGAGCCAGAAAACATCAGTACAGCACTGCGATGTGACCTCCAGGATCCCACGCAGCATGATAGCAGTGAACAGTGGACGTTAACGGCATTGGCTGAGCAGTCCTTTTACACTGTGCACCGGGGAGAAGATGTTGCCCTGAAATGATTGTGTGCTGAACCACATTCAGGAACTGTGATGCTTAGCAGTGAATGCTAACATGAAGAGGTGGCATACAAGTTAACTCTTAGATAACATGACCTCGATGAATGATACTCTTCGCAGGCGTAGCAGGAAATGGCTATATGTCACTGATATGACACATCTCAACAGAATAAGAGAAGTGCAAACAGCCTTCGGTCAACACAGAATCAGATTCTAAACAAAATCACACTCCTGGTGCCTGTACTGCTAGTGTTAGCTTGCTAAGTTAGACTGCAGACAGAACAGTCATTGGTAGCCTCCAACAGAAGCTGGGCACAATATCAACGTCAGAGGAAATGAAATGCACACTTACTTTGAGGTGTTATGCTGTGGTGCTGTTGGAACAATAGAATGTAGGTAGCCCGCCAGGTAATCAAAATGCCATATTTGCCATAAGTCATACAGTGCATTTGTCCGGTGGACTGCTGATGATTTTGGCCTGGTCCTCGCCTCAATGTAGTGGTATCAGTCCTCACGCCACTACAGCTTAGCAGTCAGATTTAAATATTAATTTTGCCTTTATAATAGCCCATATAGATGACTTACAAACATTGTCACAGGCTTCAATGTCTCAATGCCTGACAACATGGGTGCCGCGAGGGGGGGTAAGGTGTTACAGATTCTAAGGGCCCGACAACTCTGACAGGGCCCAGATGCTGATAATAATTTGTCATTTTGGGGGCCCAAAATTTTAATCTTCCATGGGGCCCAGAACTTTTATCAGCGCCCCTGCCTGGCAACGTCTCAATGCTTGTTTGTCCCAGTCCAGCTCTGGATGCAGTTATACACTGGGCTTCAGGGCAGGTTGTCGACATTCATTTTGCCCCATTTTGCCACCTAATACCACCTGTAAATACCACTATAAATACCCCCCCTCCCATTAAAAAACAAAACAAAAACAAATTTCATTCATTAACCCCCCCACACACTCATAAAAAAACCCCACACACTCATAAAAAAACCTTACATTTACCGTAATACTTTGTCTACCCCAACACCCCCACCAACACCCCCACCCCCATCCCATGCATCAAAAAATTAAAAATAATTACATTTAATGCTTTGTCTCCGTGGTCATGTTATAAAATGAAAATACATTACATTTGGCAGATGCTTTTATGCAAAGTGAATTACATTGAAGGACTTAATCATACAGTTTAGTACAACATTCGCAGATATGAAGTGGACTGGAAAAAGACAGAACAATAATGCCCCGTGTACATCAAGCGCTACCAACGCGACCGGGTAGCTGGGGTAGTTGAAGAAGTTTCGCCATGAATTCGTTTTATTCGCTCTGGACGCTGCACTGGCATGTTTGATTCAGCTAATCACATAACGGCTCTGTCTTGACAGCCTGGGACATTTCTCGATATGAACGTTCCGATTGGTTTTCGCCGAACAGCGTCATAGCGAATTCGCTTAAGATTAGCTTGAGTTTAATCGTCAAAATTCGCCCTGGTCGCTCAAGAAGCTTCGCCCCTGGCGAATTCGCTCCGGTAGCACTGGTCGCGCACCCTCCATAGAGAATGAATGACTTCCGTCGCTTCATTCGCGTTGGTCGCTCCCGATGTACACGGGGCATAAGAGTGGATGCCAAGTACTGTAGGGTGAGTATATTTTTTATGTAGACAGAGTACATGCACACAACTAGCCTTGAGTCTATCCCTGGTCTGGGCCAGCTCAGGTATCAGTAAATAGTCATGAAAGAGAAGAGTCTACTTGGACAACCCTGGTCTGCCTCTGGGGTCAGCTCTATGTTCCCACCCATTGGTCCCACGGCCCATTGGTCCCACAGCTTATCCCTCACAATTACAATCAAAGTCAAAGTTAACTTTATTATCAGAAGGGAAATTCAAGTGGTCAAGATGCGTATAGTACAGACCACTTCCCCACGAGGTAGACAAGACTTATGAACAAAATAAATAAAAAAAATAGTAAGACAGATAAATACACCCCCCTCCCCATGCCTCTCTAATTCCTCCCACCATGGGTGCCGAGAGGGGGGGAAAGGTGTTACAGATTCTAAGGGCCCGACAGCACTGAGAGGGCCCCTGGAAGGATGCTGATAACATAATTAGACATTTTGGAGGCCCAAAATTTATATCTTTCATAGGGCCCAAAATTTTTAGCGGCGCACCTGCCTCCCACACAACTAGGCTGCTGCATACCACACATGCACGCACGCAAACACACACACACACACACACACACACACACACAAAGCATCATGGTGGTCTTTCATGAACGATTCTGATTGCAGAGGGAACAAATTACTTTTCTGATGGTTGTTCTAATTTTCCTTTGCAGTAGTCTCCCCACCCCCAATGCGCTTCAATATTGTGTTGCAATGTGTTGCATCCTAATCAGTGTTCGAATTACGGGGGGTACCGGGGGGGTTTGACCCTCCCGATTGGGACTTGATACCCCCCAAATGGGACTAAATTACACTTTTGGGGGGTACTGGAAACATTGAGGTATTGTTAAAAAGCAGATGTTAAAAAATGTCTTGTTACTTGTAATTTTGAACGTGTACTATGAATAACAAAATAACATGAGTTTTTGGAACACCCCTTCAATGGACTGTACCACCAGCGGACGTTTCACATCCTCGCAGTTTGAGAGTTGTCAAAACATTCGGCAGCTAGCACCCACTAGGCAGGGTTGGTTCCGGTGCGCGTTGAAGTGATGTACAGCTGCGAGCGAGGGGAGTCAAAGTGAATGATCCCCGTGATTTGTGAAATAAATATACATGAAACTAATGTGATTTCAACTTTAAAGAACTGAACTTACTAACAAGGCAGGTGACCGCCAATTCCCTTTCCCAAAAACGATAGCCCACATCAGAATTCCATCAAAGTCAACATGCACAAGGGGTCTCAGTGAAAGAGGTGGACTGCTCCGATAATCTACACGTAGCGTAGCCTACTTGATGACAGAAAATAAAGGACGAGGCTCATCATGTATTTAAAGCATAATTGGAATATTATAATTTTACTAAGTAAGAAGGCGCAAATGGATAGTGAGACTCCACAAACCAAGAAGGATAGCTGTGTCAAGCAAGCTGTCTAGCGAGTCAAATGGATAGCAAGCAAGCTGTCTAGCGAGGCAAATGGATAGCAGCAGAAAGGTAGGAAAATTGGATTTTTTACATTTTGTCCGCCGTGACAAATATAGGAGTAATTATTATTTTGACTGTGTTAGAGGCCATGTCATGTAGCATCTAGCAGTATTTTCCATGACTAGGCTACTAGCATCTGATAGCACTTTTCAATCTCAAGAACAGCGCACACATTACAAGCTAGCTCTATGTGGAATTTGGGAGTTGTAGGCCTAATTCTGATAATTTACAGTTTGGTTCTGTATGTCATTGGGTTCACTTTTCTGTTTGACACGAAGTTCTTGGTTGTGTTTCCGTGGCCACTCACTAATGTTAGTTGCTTGTTTGCTTTTGGAAAGCCACATATCAGTTTTGAAGTTGGCTCGGTTTTTTTTGTTCAGCATTGAGTGAGTTGGTTGTGCGTCTGTGCTTGTTGTTGGCAACTGTAAATAGTAGACGTTTTTGTTGCAGCAACGCGTGTGTTTGAGAGAAACTTTGGCTAATAGGTGGTTGAATCAGAGCATCAGTTTTCTCCGGTGTCGTGCTCGCTCTGGATTGTTGAACACGGTGTTGCCGAATAGAGTTCACTGCGCGCAGCACATAGTGTTACCAGTGACAGATGATTCCCACTCCAAACATGCTCAAACTCCGCTTGGTGGCATTACATCTAAACCAAGCCAGTCTAAACTATTTTCTACTAAGGCCTATTTATATGGCCACAAATGTACATGAAAACCCAAATCCAATATCCACTTTTACTCGCAGATGTTCATCCAAAACAGCTCAATCTGGAAACACCTAGGCTACTGAGACGGGTGCTTTGTGATCTTCCCGCAAACGTGGTCACTTGATTCATATGATGAGCTCTAGCAGGCAGTTTGCAAATAGCATATTGTTGTTGTTGTTTTGCACATCACGTCACATAGAAGTTCTGTTGTTGTATTACATTTTGTACAGTAGGCCTATATTACCACTCCAAGAAAAAAGGTATCTCGCCTGTTTTTTTTGTTTTTTTTTGGGGGGGGGGGGGGGGGGGGGGGGGTGACGTCATCATTTGGTCCGCAAAAAGTCCGACCCCCCCGAAGCCCGGTCGATAATTCGAACACTGATCCTAATCTTGTTAACGTATACAGGTAGGCCTACTACCAGAACAAAAGACTGATATTTCAGGTCTAATTAAAATTATAATATTATGTGAAATAATTATTACAATATTTTCATAATGCTACACAAATACAATTATAATTAAGAAGAAAATGTATTTCTATATATTATATTATATTATTTAATATTATATTACACAGGATTATTACTATTATTATTATTATTATTATTATTATTATTATTATTATTATTGTTATTACATTATTGGTAGCAGTATTAGTAACAACAACAACAACAACAACAACAACAACAGTATAATGGGCTACCTATCTAGTAGAATCTTACCAGACTATATCTATGCTATTTCGCATTTGTATTTCTATTATATTATTTCATATTATATTACACCGGATTATTATTATTACTATTACTATTATTATTATTATTATTATTATTATTATTATTGTTATATTAGTAGCAGTATTAGTAACAACAACAACAACAACAACAATAAAATAATAAAATAAATCATGACTTAAAGTACTGTATATTCTACTACTCAGGAATTTCCAGCATTGGGCAAGTGTGGGCCTCATATGTAGTTTGGCCCACACTTGCCCACCAACAACAAGCTTATCTCTCTAGTAGAATCTTACCAGACTATCTCTATGCTATTTCGCCCCTAGGGTGCATAGAATTTTACATTGATGGTTGCTACACTTTACCTTTGTGATGTCAGCAGCGACATCATAGAATGCTGCTACTGTTGATGTTAAAGTGATAATCTTCCATTCATCTGCTCATGTTTTGGAGAAGAACATTGATGAATATTGAACACTATTGATTCATCATGGAGAATGAAGGTCAGTAGACTTTATATAACATTTAGCCTATATACAGGAGCCTGTCTCTAGAAACGTTTTAATTTTGGAGGAAGAACTGAGGGCATTTTATGGATCAGTCACAAATAAGGGTTTACACAATGAGAAATTATTAAATGTTTCAATACAAATCATTACTCTATCATTTTCATCAGGTAATGTAACTTATAATTTTTTATTTCTCTGTGTTTCGTGCAATGTCAAATAGCTTTTTTTAAAAACAAAATGAATGTCAGGTTTTCCCCAGGATTGAATATATGATATTGCTGTATAGAAACACATAAATGCTTAGCCCTCTCTGTCATTTTCTAACTAACTTTTGACAAATCATTCTAAAACTGATCAAGTGTTGTCATCACATTGATACGACTGTCTAGGAGTCACAACATTTCCTGTACAACAACTGTCCGGTCTTGCACTTTGTGTTAGTCTGTAAAATGTCAGTCTTGTATATGTCTTGTCCTGGCATGGTAGAAAGAAAACATAATTTCATCTTCCTTGTATGTCTTGTGCATATGAAGAAAGTGACAATAAAAGCTGACTTGACATGACTTGACTTGAAATATAGCCTATTTATGGGAAATGTTACACCAGTTACGCCACTCGGCACACACCAGTAACCAGTCTGTATCAATTGGTGCAACCAGTATTTTCCATATGACTATCTTGATTTCTTCTGTGAAGCAACATTAATGTTTAATGTGTATAAGAGGTTCTCTTTCAAACTTTCTGATACTGTGAAGTATAATTTAACACAAATAAGAACAATTGCTGGGTAAACCAGTTGTTGACATTTTCTTATGGTGCAAAATCAACATACAAAATTGATTTGGATAAAATTGTAGGTTTAGGTCAGGGGTCCCCAAACTTTTTTCTCTGGGGGCCACATTATCGTTCCTGACTGTGATCAGGGGCCGGGATCAATCATGTGGGCTGTATACTGGGCCATTGCCTGTTATAGCCATAACTAGCACAAAAAGTTCATCATTACAAGTGATTTGCAAAAGAAGTGAGTACTTCACATGTTTTTCAATTTGAAATACCACAGGTATTCCTTTTAATTTCTAATAACCATGTAAAAATACTTTGTAGCAAGGAAAAGTTAGAAAAACATGGTGATTGACAGTTCATGAGTGAATACAACAATAGAATAGAACAATAGAAATGGTAGGCCTGTTTATATTACAGTGAGATGATATCAAGACAAGAAACTCATGGTGATTCACACTAGGTTAGTGAAAATTACAAACTGTAGGAAGGCCTGTTGATAAACAAAATAAAATATTTAAAAATACAGTTCATCATTATTATTTTTTCTGTGAGGATTGCTTCTTTGAGCCAGTTCAAATGGTGAGGTGCAGAGAGGTGAAGGGCCGGTCAAAGGGGCGTGCCGGGCCTTAGTTTGGGGACCCTTGGTTTAGGTCAACAGTTGAGATTTCACAGTCACATAATATGGAGGGTATGGAATATGAATAATAGGGTTTACCAAATGGTGTGAGCCTTTGCAACATCGGTCATGGCAAAAAATTAATTCAACTAGGCCTTCTGATGGACGCCTATCAAACTTTGTGATCTAGATGTTGAGATTTCAAACATGTATTTAAAATGAATACTTATTTTTCACATGAATTTTGGATTTTAAAAGTTTTGCTAATGTAGATGTGCAACTATAGCACACCTGACCATGCTCAGAAAATGTCAAATTTCAAGAAAGGTCAGAGAAGGTGTTATGTAGCAGTTGTGTTAATTAGGGGTCCTTCCATGTGATCTAATTTCCTGTGCCACCAAGGTCTTCTGGCACAAATGAACAAAATAGGTCCTGAAATGTTTGTTGCAGCACAATGACGATTGTTACTGGCAATAGGACCTATCTGTGAAAATGATATTTCAAAGTGTGCCCCAAAACAGTTAGGCTACTTATCATTCTCTCACTTGAAAGCAGATTACGTTGAGATCATTTCAGGGTTGAATGTAGGCCTATGTGATATTGCTGTATAGAAGCAGACAAATTCTTAACCATCTCTGGCATTTTCTCAATAACTGTTGAAAAATCATTCTAAAAAGTGTTTGCCATCACATGGATAATTCCCTGTATAGCCTATTTATGGGAAATGTTACACCAGTTACGCCACTCGGCACACGCCTGTAACCAGTCTGTATCAGTTGGTGCGACCAGTATTTTCCATATGACTATTTTGATTTCTTCTGTAAAGCTACATTAATGTTTTATGTGTATGAGAGATTCTCTTTCAAACTTGCTGATACTGTGAAGTAGCAATTTGACACAAATGATCACATAGAAATTGCTGGGTAAACCAGTTGTTCTGTAATTTAAGAATCTGTAACTGTTTTTAAAATGAATACTTCTTTTTCACATGAATTTTGGATTTGAAAAGTTTTGCTAATGTTGACGTGCAACTATAGCACACCTGACCATGCTCAGAAAATGTCAAATTTCAAGAAAGGTCAGAGAAGGTGTCATGTAGTTGTGTTAATTAGGGGTCCTTCCATGTGATCTAATTTCCTGTGCCAAGGTCTTCTGGCACAAATGAACAAAATAAGTCCTGAAATGTTTGTTGCACCACAATGATGATTGTTACTGGTGTAGCGCACCTGAACTCTAGGGAATGCCTAAGTTAATATGTTGCAGTGACGTGCAGTGAGGGGTATGGTAGGGTAGGCAGTAAATATAGAAAATAAATATTGGCGCTTGCCCAATAAAACAAGTTACTTTCCACATCTGAAGATGCTCCGGTGACTCCTTTCTTCCCCTGCAGAAAATAAATATTTTTTGTGTATTTTTTAGCGCGGGGTCTGGGGGTCCTCCCCCAGAAAAAAATGTATTTCTTAGATGCAATTTCCTGCATTTTAACCAAATCTGGAGAGTCACTATCAGCTAAAAACGTTTATAAAAGACTAAAAACTTTGAACAAATAGTACCCCCTTTCATGCAGATCTGAAATGTAACATGGTGTGTGTGTGTGTGTGTGTGTGTGTGCGTGTGCGTGTGCGTGTGCGTGTGCGTGTGTGTGTGTGTGTGTGTGTGAGAGTGTGAGAGAGGCCTTATGCCACAAGGTATGGCTTGGATGGCCTATTCACCTAGTATGCTGATAAGGTCTTTAATGTGCAACAAATTAGTAGGCCTATGTTTCTCTAAATACTGTAAATATAAAGTAGGCTATAATATAAAATGCCATCAGTGCTTAGCCACCACAGCTCTAATAACTAAATAAGTAAATAGGCTAAACTATTAGACATTTGGACATTGTGTCAGTACACCTTACATCTGAAACAATAAGTGAAAATGCATAATTTCAATTTCTTGAAAAGGCCAGCTAGACTTTTTTTTGCCAAATTGGCAAATTGGTAGCTCAAGGACCCATAGCCTACTTTGTACACATTTAAGGACCTGTAGGCCTACATTTTACAATAATTTAGAAAGCTACAACATCACAGCATTTTGGGGGAAAAGCTTTAGTTCTAACTTTTGGCTTTAGCAGTTGCCTTTGCTCCTCTTCTGTTTATTCTGTTGCAAATGCCAGGGTGTTTCACATGGATGCAGGGTGGCAGTGTAGCCTACTTTGTTTAGAAGATAAAATGTCTAGTTCATCAACTGTGAATCACACAGCATGTGAGGGGAAACGATTTACATTTAGCAATCAACCAACCTAGGTAACAGCTCATTGACGTTCATTGCTTCATTGCTTCATTGACGCATTTTGTGCTGCTAATCAAACACTCACAGACAAGAAGGAAAGTTGGCAAGGGGGCGGGTTGCTTGCGAACTCAACAAACATGAGCCGTGCATTCAGACAGTAAATACTGGTACATTGAGTAAACCAACGAAAACACTTCTGAGACTCATTCTTGTGCGTGATTGTATTCTCAAACACTTTAGCAACGGTTGTGCAAGGTGTTTCAAATCAAGTCAATTTTTGAGTGCGTGAGCACCCATCCCAGTCACTCGAGCGAGCCCCACCGACGTTGATCTCGTACACCGTGCACTTCAAAAGAACACACCTGCACGTCAACTTGCTAACAGGCTCCACACACCTCACGCATCGCGTATTAAGTCGTCATCATAATAAATTAGGAAAATTAAGTCATGTCGTACGCTCAAAAAACAGTCTCGCGTCCATAATAACACACACACAGTCTATTCGTGTCCACAGCACAACCAATCTTCAATGTCAACCCCTACTAACAATTTTCCGTTTCGAGAATGTTCCCGGAACATGAGGCGTTGGTTTTTTTTCCGGTTATTTTACGTTGTTTTTTGGGTCTGTTATGGTTATAATTTGGTTAACAGGAAAGTTTTTTTTTTTGTTCCCTGAACGTTTTTTTGTATGGTTCCCGGTCGGTTCATCTACGTTTTTTCACCGTTCCTTTATTCGTGTTCATGTTGGTTTTCAAAAGGTTCCCCTACAACATAATAGTAACCTTCTTGCATAGGCTATTTCCCATTAGGCCTACAAGCTGCAGACATATGACAACATAATGGGAAATGCCCATAATGTTGTCATATTTCTGTAGTTTGTAGGTCTAATTCATTATTAAAGTGTTGAATGCATTTGAAATGACAAGGCAAATGTTGAAGGATGATGATGTTTAATAGGAAAATATCAGGAATACAACATAGGTAAGAGGGTAACAGTGCAACATTACAATGTTTTTTCATAATAAAATGCAAACAAGGCAAAAAAAAACAAACAAACAACAAAACCAAACAATGTAAAATGCACAAAATAAGAATGAAGATGGCAAAAATGGATGTGAGTGCATATCATGTGTTTCCAGTCTTGAGGCTGAGGGAATGCCTAATTGACAAATATCAGGAATTCAACATGGGTGAGAACAGTGCAACATTATATTACAATTTCATCATAAAATGCCTTCAAGGCTCAAAGTAAAATAAATAAATAAATAAATAAAAACTATACATAAAATACAGAAAATAAAAATGTTGGTGTGTGTTTTCAGTCTTGAGGACCAGCTGACCTAAAAAGAATAAGAAACAAAAAGTTTAAACCAACTTAGTAGCCTTCCAATGTTTCATTTAATTAGCTTATTGTGACTATTCATTGATTGATAAAAGACACACTGAAGTTTAATTGACCATCTGTGTAGTCCAAATTTCAGAGTATGCCCAATGCTATTCTCAATATTCGCTTCCTGCAGGACAGAGAAGTTCTGCGTGTAGGTCTCTGCAAATGGATGTAAAGAAAGGTGGGACATTTAAATCTGAATCAAACTTGGCATAACACAGATTTACACAGATCTTTTTTACGGAGAATATACCTGCTAATCTTACCTGTTATAACTTTGCAAAGGGTCAGGTTCTGGAATGCATGCACGTTCTATTCCTCCTCAGGCTGTAATGTCCCAGGACATGGTGTGTGGGTAGCCACCCACGGCGGACAGCAGCTGCCCTATTCGCCCATCCCAGGCTTTCCCAAGGTCTACAAAAATTAAAGCAGATGATGAAAATGAAATATGAAAACTAAAATGGAAAACATTATGTAGTCTATCTTCATTAGCCAAACCAGTACATTATACATTATATACAGAAACACATAATTCACATAATTATGCCAAAATAATTACCATTTGGTTTCTCATTTCTGGTTGAGCCAGGCTTCTGGCTAGCTCCACCAGCTTATGCTCTCTGCTGCACTGGACCAACAGCAGGTCGTGGCATGTTCAAAGCCATGGCAGCCTTCAAAGTCATGGACTTCCTCTCCATAACCTCCATCTTCCTTGGCATTGGCCCCATGTGCTCTTCCATGGCTACATTTGTGATATAATTCCTTTTAGTGTAGGAACATAATATACACGTCATACTGTATGTGAATATGTGTGTAGTAGGCCTACTTACCATGTACTTTATGAATTCTGTTATCCTCAAAAGGGTCTACTTGTGTTCCTCCAGGACTACAGGTGGAATTGAGATGAAATTCATTTTAGTTCAAAACACTTTTGCTGTATGGACATCAACAAGTACACGGAGCGCATACACTTTATAACAACAGCAATACCAGAAGCCCCCTCCTCTTTACCATTCCAGATGTTTTTGAATGGATGATGTTTGTGCCTCAAATCTTCCGAATGGCTGGGTGCTGTGCCATGAGTTTGGGAGGGAGTGGCAGCTTCACAGCTGTGAGGCATTGACATATCTGGATAGAAAGATGACACTAATGTCATTCCTTTAATAGTGGGCTTCTTATGCATATAATTTCAAAACATAAACCCATGTTAACACATCAAATAACTGAAAAAACGTACATGATGGTGGTGGAGGTGTAGATCTGAAAAGAAAACGAAATCTCAGGTCAGGTCACTCGTCCATCTCCACCGGGTGTGGAATGTGTTGAGGTCCATGGTGTTGTCTTCTGCCTGAGCCTGGTCTCTCCTTGCTGCGTCTGTACATCAGTAACATGCAATAATATAATGCAAGCAATTTCTACGTGTCGCAATGAAAAGTGGGGAAATTTAGATACAACAACAACACCAACACAGATTACAACACCAACATAAATGTAAGCACACAATTTCAGTTTACAAACATACTTGACAAAAATACACACAGGATTAAAACTAGTGAGTTAAGAAGATACATAGTATGACAGTAGCATTGCATTCAATCGAGCAGGAAGGTTTGATGGTAACTTGTGCCTGTGGCTGGTATACTAAAATGGATAAAATGAACTACAATGCATGTCAAAGACTTAGCAGTAAATGAATCTACACTAGAAATACACCCCCACCCCCATGCCACTCTAGCTCCACACAGCCTGCTGCAACACACGCACACACACACACACACACACACACACACACACACACTTAGAAATAGATAGATAAATACACCCCCTCCCCTTAAACTGCTGCATACCGTACACACACACACACACACACACACACACACACACACACACACACACACACACACACACACACACACACACACACACACACACACACACACACACACACACACACACACACACACAATGCACACAAACTGTATGCACTACAGTATGTAATTCACATGGGTTGTGGTCTTACCAGCAGTTTAGGTCAGCTCCATTCAAATGGCAGATTTGAGGGGTTCTTTTTCTTCAGGGTTTCTGTGGGGGTGGGTCTTCTCAGGTGAGGGCCAATCATAACGTGCCAAGAACTGATCCAGCAAAGGCAGTCAGCCGTGAGTCAACAGCTAGGGGCATTTGCATTTGAATAAGCCTAACTGAAGTCACAGGCAGAGATGTGTCTGCATTATAGACACCCTGATCTGTGGTGCTTTCAATAGCATTAGGCCTACCAAAATATCTCGCACTGAACTGCCCCTTTACCTTAATCAAATTTATGAAAAGCTGTGCTGTCATTGAAACTGATGCTTTATCGCCTTCAATGACCTATTTATAGATTATAGGTCTGTGTACAAATGTAGTCAGAAACACTGCAAACACAACGACAAACAGGTTTGTACAAGATAAAATGCAGTGGCCAGCTACCATGTAATATGTGGACTCTTTACAGCCAAACTTACATGCTAGACACTCCAGCCTATCACACACACACGCACACGCACACGCACACACACACACACACTTAAATGGGCCTATTTGGAATGAAACATTTAACTTTGTATTCTTTGGAGACGCAGGTTTGTGTCCCTTCACTGAATTAAAAGCAAATAGGCTATGATATATCCTATTTTGCATTTCACTCTTTGCACTTTGGTGCAATAATGGTAATGAATAATTAATAAATTATAAGAAATTAAAAAAAAAAAATGGCATAGGCTGACCTTACTTAGGCCGGAAACAACCGAAAAACAACTTAACATAACGTTGTGGATTGGTAGCAGCGTAACTACTAGCTAACGTTTCATATGAGTAGTTCCCTGAAAGTCCAAGAACGTTAGTATTTGTTTGGTTTGTACCGTAACCAAAAGGAACGTTTTTAAGTGGTAGATTTTTGGTTTGGTTATAACCAAACCTTTAGAGAACCAAAGTCAAACGTTTTTTTTCCGTTCTCTGTTACTAGGGACACCTCCCTGACCCATCAACAAAAGGCACCACGACAAACTTGAGCATGTTCATGTTAAAAGGCTACCCACAGCTTAATAATTAGATGAATCTTACCTTAAAGCAGAATCACGAGAATGTTTTCCATGCAAGTTAGTTCCATTAAAAGACGGGGTGGTTGACATGATGAAGATAATGTAGCGACCAAGGGACACACAGCTGTCAAGTATGTGGAGGACAGAATGGTCACGCGGGACTGTTTTGGAACTTTTGTGTGTTTTAAAGTGTTCGTAGGAGTTCTTATCAGTTCAGTTGGTAAAGTCCGGGCTGGAGATCAGTCGCAACTTTGTGTCTCGATGTAAGTGTTAATTGTCTCGTTCATTAAACCCAAAGAAACGGTACATCTGACTCGGTATTTCTTTGGATAACGTTACACTGGTGTCAGAAGTTAAAATAACAGGAAACCAACGAAGGTAGGCTACAGTTCCCTGACATAACGCTAAGAGAGCATCATCCCTCGATCCCTGCGTTTTGTTGTTTTGTTTTAGCTAGCTGTACAGTTAGGTTAGGCTACCGCGGAGTTCAGAAGATGTTTTCGAAACCGAATATGTCTACGAAAGTGGAGGACACGTCAGAAGGTGGGGAGGAATTTACCTTCGGACATTTAAGGGAGCAGTAGCGGTTGGGGGATGAGGTTCACAGACTCCGGGAAACGGTAGAGAGGATGGCAGCTGAGGCAGGCTTCGGCAACTCGTCTTCATCGCGAGCCAAAGCGAATACAACGGTTGCCGTGGAGACCGAGTCCCCTTCCTGCAGCTGACCAGAATGTAAACAAAGATGGCGGCGCCCATAACATCGCGGCGACTGCAGCTCAGCTGAAGACACCGAAATATGCAGGTACATCGGAGTGGGAGGCTTTCCATGCACAATTTGAACTATTAGCGCTGGCTAGGGGATGGACTAAACAAGAACAAGCCCTCCATTTAGCCCTGTGTCTCGTAGGTGATGCCTTACAATGCCTGCTTCTGCTTAGTCCAGAGGATAGGCAAGATTATGACGCTTTGGTTGGGGCGCTGAACAGACGTTTTGGACAGTGTATACAGCCTGGCCTGATTAAAAATGAACTCAGCAACCGGTCCCGACGACCAGGGGAGCCCCTGCGGATCTTAGCTAATGACATTGAGAGCCTCACACGGCGGGCATACTCTCACATGCCCCCGGAGGTGCAGAGTGAGCTGGCGCGGGACCAGTTCATCAGGGCCCTATCCCCCACTGAGCTACATGTACAGGTACAACTGGAACACCCACGTTCTCTGCAGGGTGCCCTGGAGCTGGCAGTGGAGAGGGAGATTGTGTGGGGCGTGTCCGGAGAGGGCAGGCGCTGTGAAGCCAGCCCTACAGCCAGGGCCGCGACGGGGGTTGACATGGCACCGGACAGGCCAGCGTGGGCAGCTGAGGTCACAGAGCTGCTACGGGCCGTGTCGTTGCAGACGGCACGGAATACTCGCACAGGGCCTAAGGTGTGCTGGGGGTGTGGCCAGCCGGGCCACCTCCTCCGGCAGTGCCCCAAAGCACTGCATTTCCCGGGAAACGGCGTGGGGTCCGTATAGGGGAGGCTGTGCGGACCCCAAACCCAGCCCCCGCCCCATTCCCCTTTTCCTCCCCCTCCCCCTCCCCTTCCGTGCCGGCAGGAGGAGCCCGACAACGCCGCAGGGGAGGCTTTGCCTCACCTCCCCCTGAAGCAGACGACAACGCGCGACAACCCTGCACCTCTTCTCCCTTGCCTGCAGGAGGGGCCCAACAACGCCGCCGGGGAGGCTTTGCCTCACCTCCCCCCGAAGCGGATGACAACGCTCCGCCACCCCCCACCTCTTCTCCTTCGTCTACAGGAGGGGCCCGACAGCGCCGCAGGGGAGGCCGCGCGTTACCTCCCCCTGAAGCAGATGACAACGCTCGGCCAGCCTTCACCTCCTCTTCCTCGTCTACAGGAGGGGCCCGACAGCGCCGCAGGGGAGGCCGTGCCTCACCTCCCCCTGAAGCAGATGACAACGCTCTGCCAGCCTTCACCTCCTCTTCCTCGTCTACAGGAGGGGCCCGACAGCGCCGCAGGGGAGGCCGCGCCTCGCTTCCCCCTGAAGCAGATGACAACGCTCTGCCAGCCTTCACCTCCTCTTCCTCGTCTACAGGAGGGGCCCGACAGCGCCGCAGGGGAGGCCGCGCCTCGCTTCCCCCTGAAGCAGATGACAACGCTCTGCCAGCCTTCACCTCCTCTTCCTCACCGCCGACAGCAGAGGACAACCTCCCCCCAACGGCAGTGGTGGTGGTGGGACGTACCTGCGTGGGTGATTTTTGCCACATCCCAGTGACTGTGGAGGGGGTCCCCTGCACTGCCCTCGTGGACACAGGATCCACCGTGACTCTGGTAAGGCCTGATGTGGTGCCCGACTTCACCCCGCTAGAGCCCACCACGGTGCAGCTGCGCACAGTCACGGGTGGACTGGCGCCAATGAAAGGCCGGGGTATGTTGACTCTGTCCGTGGGGGGGAGGGTCATTCGTCACCCCGTGTGGGTGGCGAGTGTGCAGGACCCTTGCATACTGGGGCTGGACTTTCTGAAGGCTACCGGCTGCCAGCTAGACCTGGGTGGGGGCACGCTGAGTCTCCAAGGTGGGCCGGCCATCCACTTGGCAGCAGTGGCGCCTTCAGCATCGGTGTCCGTGGCCCTACCCAACACCGAGGTTGCCACTCCCACGACGTGGGTCAGTGCTGCTCACCAGCCCCTGCAGACCTCAATGACGCTGTCCCAGTCCTGCGGCCCAACCCCCAACCCCGCCCTGCCCAGCCCTTCAGTCACTTTGGCCCCAGCACAGCAAATGACAATGCCCCGTAAGAGCCAGGACCCAACCATATTCCAGGTCCAGCGCCCTCGGTCGGAGGAGGGGAGTGTCGTCTCTGCTGTGCGGGACATCTGGCGAGAGAACTGTGCCGACCTGGACCCCCAGCAGGGCGAAGAGCTGTGGCAGCTACTGCTTGAGTTCAAGGACATCTTTGCGCTGGGCGAGGAGGACGTTGGCCGCACACACTTAGTGCAGCATGACATCAACACAGGGGACAGCCCACCCATCAGACAACGCCCTCGACGCCTCTCACTAGCGCGGCAGGAGGCGGCTGATCGAGAGCTGTCTGAGATGCTGCGAGCAGACATCGTGGAGCCGTCGGACAGCCCGTGGGCCTCCCCTGTGGTCATGGTCCCGAAGAAGAACGGACGGTGGAGGTTCTGCGTAGACTACAGGCGGGTCAACGCAGTCACCAGGAAGGACGCCTACCCCCTGCCTCGAGTGGACGAGACCCTGGACCAGGTGGCTGGCTCAAGCTGGTTCTCATCCCTAGACCTGAGATCCGGTTACTGGCAAGTCCCCCTTTCCCCCTCTGCTAGGCCAAAAAGTGCTTTCATTACTCAGGGGTGATAGCAGTCCGGCGCCGCGCCGGAAATCCGGCGTAGGGTGGCTGTAGAAAAAAATAAAATCTTTCCCCAATATTAATAAAATAATAAATTATCGCGTGGGCCTTCGTTAATGTACGGTAGAAATAAATGAGCGCGCAACAGCCAGTTGTAAGAGATGTGAAAGGAACCCAAATGAGCAGCAGCCCATAACATTGTATCATCCCGACACCTTAACAGCTGTAACATGTAAACAAAAATAGTTCTGTCTCGAGTCACTCACCACCAGCACCACTGGCAGCAGAAGCGGCATTGCAAAAATTAGCAATACAATGTTAGCACAAAACCGCATGGCTTGCTTGCTTTGTGATTTGGGTGTGTTAAACCATGTGGATGTAGGCCTAAGTGGAATACTTGTAAAGTTATGTGATAAAGACAACGTTTGAAGGTAAGGCAATTTGGTTATTATTTGCCCGCTGTATGTTGGCGTGTCGCCTCATGCTTGGAAATCATTGAGAGAATATGTTTGAAATAGACTCGGCTGTCCTCATTCATGTGCGCTAAATGACAGTGCAATGTTGACCAACTTTGATGGAAGTAGAAGTTGTTTCTTTCAAAAAAGTTTATAGGCCTATGCTCAATACGGTAGGCTAGGCTATGCCAGTCATGATAATGTTGCTTCTTGATGCATTGCGTTATGTTGTCTGCATTGGAATAGCGGCTACCATTTGCAACATGTCCAAATGACCGTGGAATGCTTGAAATAGGATCGCTAATGTTTCACATTTGAGACATGGCTTAACCTGCAACTAGTGTGTGACTACTTTGGAATGGATTGAATCGACCAGTCTGCATAACGGATGTATCAAGGTTTACAATTTACCACTTAAGAATGATTTTGGGAACCCAGTGTGAGCTGGGTTCGTGGATTGTGCTGTTGATTGAAGGATGGTGTTTTGCGTCATTCCTAGACAATCCATGTGTCAAAAACTGATTTCAGGGAGATGTTCAGAATAGTTTTGCTGATTGATCATCCAACCAGCGGGCGCTCTGTTACAGTCATGCTGGGTGAAACTCAAACAGCCTCGCACAGGTTCACCCTTTCTCTCGCGCGCGCTCCCTCTCGTAGCCCGTCTGCGTACTCGAATCGAATTATTCCATGCACGATGCACAGGTTACCTTGCCTGCACGCTCTCACTGGTAGTATAAAAAAGGGTGATACATTAGCCCGACTCGAGGGCAGGGAGCAATTATCAATATCAGACACTCCCATCATTAACGTATTGGCATGTCTGCGTTCCATTTCATGTGGCCAGGCCACCGTGTCCTAGACATGCAGTGAATGTTCATCTTTTTGTCATGCCCCTGGGGTATTTTCAAGTAGGCTAGTTTAATTCGGTCTTTGTTTTTGTTGTTTTCTGTTGTTATCTTTGCAACTTATACATTGTAATGTGTGCACGCGATTGATTTTCATGTCTTTTAAGTGACGACAAGCCAATGCGAAAGACACGCAGTAGTCACACAGTAGTCACTGTCCTTTCCGTAATAACCAGAGCCGGTTCCGACATCTGTGGAGTCCGAAATTAGCGATGTGAACGTGGGCCTACATGTAGCCAATTATGCGCTTGTCCCCTAAATATTTCATGTAAATAATGGGCGTTTCCCTACAGCTGGAAGGCAGGGGTTGATGGATAGACCATGGGGCCATGAGTATCTAAACATACACTACTATATCAGGAAGTAGACAAGTTATATGAACAATGTCCCAATGAAAATGAAATGAATCGGCACAGGAAAAGTATATTACAGTGTAGTCTATAAGACAATGTAGTTACTGTAGGCTACTTTTTTGTAGTATTGCCCCCTACTGACCTGTAGGTGTGGCTGCTACATAGGCCCCTATGCAGCTTTGAGTTAATTCATGTGGTAAAATATGTGGGCTACCATGTTTTCAGAAATGCATTCTGGTGTTTAAATGTTGCATTGTGGTTCAATACCCACCTCAATAACTATACTGCAACATCACAAGCCTAGAATAGTTTTCTAACTGCATTCGTTGGTATTTGTTTTTACAGCTAGAATTGAACGTGGCCAGCTTCTTTCAGTCAATCTTAAGGGCTATAGCCTAACAAGATGAAAATGATGTGTGTTTTCGTGAATAAGACATGAGACAAAAATGAAAGCATCTCAAATGAGACTATTAAATTATTGAATAGTGTGTCAAAATTGGCCTTGTATGTGACATATGTGACCCGTCATTGGAACAGGAAAAAAGTTCAGGCTCAGGATTTTTTTTCACTATCACCCCTGATTACTGCCCATGGACTCTGGCAGTTTAAAGTCCTCCCTTTTGGCCTTTGCAATTCACCAGCAACATTCGAGAGGCTCATGGATAGGGTGCTGTCCGGGGTCCCACGGAGCGAGTGCGTGGTGTACCTGGATGACATCTTGTCCCACGGCCCCACCTTCCAGAGCTCCCTCCACTCACTACGGCACGTCCTGCAGCGGGTGGCAGCCGCTGGCCTCAAGCTCCACCCTGACAAGTGTCGGTTCATGCGGCGAGAGGTGATATTCTTGGGACATCAGCTGGGCGGGGAGGGAATTGGAACCATGGAAGAGAAGGTACAGGCAGTGACAGACTGGCCCACGCCCACAGACCAACACCAGCTGAAAAGCTTCCTGGGCCTTGCCTCCTACTACAGGAAGTTTGTGAGAGGCTTCTCCTGTGTAGCTGCGCCTCTTTTCAAACTGCTGCGCCAAGGGCAAGAGTTCGAGTGGAGTGGGGAGTGTCAGGCAGCATTTACATCTCTGCAGAAAGCACTAGTGGAGGCCCCTGTCTTGGCCCCTGCTGACCCCTCCCTCCCGTTCATTTTGGACTGTGACGCAAGCGGCCAGGGCGTGGGTGGAGTGCTCGCCCAGGTGGGCCCAGAGGGTGAGAAAGTGGTGGCGTACTACAGCAGGACATTTAACAAGCACGAACGCAGGTACTGTGTCACACGCAGAGAGCTCTTGGCTGTAGTGCTCTCCCTCCGCCACTTCAAGTACTACCTCTGTGGGCTTCCATTCACAGTTCGGACAGATCACTCCGCCCTCCAGTGGCTCATGTCCTTTAAAGAGCCAGAGGGGCAGGTGGCACGCTGGATAGAGGAGCTGCAGGCTTACGACTTCCGGGTGGTGCATCGGGCAGGGGCCAGCCACGGCAACGCTGATGGCCTCTCCCGACGGCCCTGTGCGAAGGACGGATGTCGCCACTGCGAGCGGAAGGAGAAGCGGGACCGAGAGCTGCAGGCACAGGAGGACGCCATTGTCAACCAGGCGGAAGTGGTGGTGTGCCACGAACTGGTCCAGTGCTCGCCCTCACATTGGAGACAACAACAACAGGCAGACCCAGACATACAGCCCGCGATGCGGTGGGTGGAGGAGCAGAGGCGTCCACCGTGGGAGGAAGTAGCACCACTGTCAAAAGCAGCAAAAGGCCTGTGGGGGAAGTTCGACGCCCTGCGCCTGGTGAGTGGAGTGCTGTACCGGGCCTGGAAAGACCCAGCGACAGGTGAGCAGAAATGGCAGGTGGTGGTCCCCAGAACGGAGACGGAGCGCGTGCTGCAGGCGATGCATGGGGCGACAGGGTCGGGCCACTTCGGTGTCAAGAAGACATTCGAGAGGCTTAGGCAGAGCTTCCACTGGGGCCAGTCTAGGAGGGACGTGAAGGACTTCTGCAGGCGGTGTGACGGCTGCACAGCCAAGAAAGGCCCTCCCGACCGTTCCCATGCACCCCTCCAGCAGTTCCCAGTAGGCGCACCCATGGAGAGAGTGGCAGTAGACATCGTTGGCCCCCTCCCACTCACCGATAGCGGCAACAGATACGTCCTCGCGGCCATGGACTACTTTACAAAATGGCCGGAGGCGTACGCCCTCCCTGACCAGGGAGCAGAGACTGTGGCTGACGCCCTGCTCGAGGGGATGGTCTGCCGCTTCGGTACACCAGAGCGTCTCCACAGCGACCAGGGGCGCAACTTTGAGTCGCAGGTGTTTGCTGCCTTGTGTAGCAAGCTAGGCATCACCAAAACACGCACCACACCCCTGCACCCACAGAGTGATGGCCTAGTAGAGCGGTTTAACCGCACACTCATCGAGCAACTAGCCATCATCACCACCAAACACCAGAGAGACTGGGATAAACACCTTCCCCTTGTCCTGATGGCCTGTCGCTCCGCGGTGCAGGAGTCCACCAACTGCACCCCCGCCCTCCTGATGCTGGGAAGGGAAATCAGCACCCCAGCAACGATGGCCTTTGGGCTCCCACCCGACACCCCAGCACTTCCCCCGGGACCCGAATATGCCAGGAGGTTACAAGACCGCATAGAGACAGCGCACGCCTTTGCACGCGATCACCTGCGGAGTGCAGGGGTGCGGCAGAGGAGAAACTACGATATGCATCACAGGGGCCGAGAGCTGGAGGTCGGTGAGCTGGTCTGGCTCTACAGCCCGCAGCGAAAGAAGGGACGTTGCCCTAAGCTGGACAGCGAATGGGTGGGCCCTCTCGAGTGCTGGAGCAATTTGGGGAGGTGGTGTACCGTATTCAGCGACCCCCTAGAGGTAAACGGGTAGCGGTCCACCGGGATAGGCTTGCTCCCTATCGGGGTGAGGCTACACCCTCATTCCCACCTGGGCGCCGACAGACCCCTTCTGCCACACCCACCCTAAATCCCCCCTCCTCCCCCCCCACACAACACTCCCCCACACGCACCATGACCCCACGACCACTAGCCACACCTGATTACGCAGACATGCAGGCAGACACCCCCACACACAGTCCCCCCTTCCCCGCCCTCACACAGGACACACCCACACAGTTCAATGCAACCCAGCCACCACCCAGGGGTAATGACAGAGACATATGTGGGTACCCACCCGCACATACCCCCCGGACACCCCTCACTCTCTCCTCCCCTGGTGCAGGGGGAAACGCACCCCCGGTCTCCCGGACTAGGCCACGGAGGCGGAGGAGACCGCCTGCTCGCTTGAGGGACTTTGTGCAGTATTAAGTTGTGGACTACTAAGCTCATGCGTTTTAATGTTGTTCTGATGTTATGTGTTTAAATTGTTGTTCCCTCGGGGCGAGGAACTTTGACAGGTGGGGATAATGTAGCGACCAAGGGACACACAGCTGTCAAGTATGTGGAGGACAGAATGGTCGCGCGGGACTGTTGTGGAACTTTTGTGTGTTTTAAAGTGTTCGTAGGAGTTCTTATCAGTTCAGTTGGTAAAGTCCGGGCTGGAGATCAGTCGCAACTTTGTGTCTCGATGTAAGTGTTAATTGTCTCGTTCATTAAACCCAAAGAAACGGTACATCTGACTCTGTATTTCTTTGGATAACGTTACAATATTTTGTCCCAGTGTGTTCAAACTACTTGAAGCTGCTATCCGAGCGTCTTTGGAGGAAAACTAAATTAGAAGTCCACAGACAATCCCTTAGGGATGAGATCTCCTCCTACAATAATGCGGTACGCTCAGAGAGAAAAGCATATTTTTCCAAAATCATAACAGACAACCAGCATAATGCGAAAGTTCTTTTTTCCACTATTGACCACCTGCTTAATCCAACACATAGCAATAACAACCTAAATGCAGCATCACATGCCAAGTGCGAGGAATTTGCTAGATTTTTTAATAAAAAGATTGCCGACATTAGAGAAGGCATCCAAGGTGGAAACGCAGCAACCTCTGTCGCCCACTCAGGCGATACACCGAGGGGAGGGTTAAACCTCCCTAGGAGACCTGAGAGCTTCCAAAAGTTTTGTCCAATTACAGAGGACGACCTCTGTAAAATAGTCAGGGAAAGTAAGCAGTCTACCTGCAGCCTTGACGCGATCCCCACATATCTGCTAAAAAACATACTTGGTTGCTTAGCAGCACCTTTACTGCAAATTGTTAACACCTCTATGCTTACAGGCATTTTTCCAAGCTCATTCAAAATAGCCATGGTAAAGCCACTCCTAAAAAAGACAAATTTAGATCAGAATTCTTTAAACAACTACAGACCTATATCAAACCTCCCCTTTATAAGCAAGGTACTAGAAAAAGTTGTATTTAAACAGCTTAATCAACATCTGGCTGGGAATGATATCTTGGAAAAATTCCAATCAGGCTTTAGAGCCAACCATAGCACCGAAACAGCACTAACCAAAATAATAAGTGATCTTAGGCTCAGCACTGCCGCAAACAAAGTTTCAGCACTTATCCTCCTCGACCTCAGTGCCGCCTTTGACACGATAGACCACAACATACTAATTGACCGCCTTGAATCTTGGGTAGGCTTGTCCGGTCACGTCTTAGAGTGGTTCAAAACATATATTACAGGAAGGCAGTTTTTTGTCACCATCGGAGAATACGTCTCCAACAAGTATGACGTGCCTTTTGGAGTTGCTCAGGGTAGTTGCTTGGGCCCTCTCCTCTTCTCTCTCTATATGTTGCCCCTGGGCTCCATCATCAGAGAGCACAATGTTGATTTTCATAGCTATGCCGATGACACTCAACTATATATCTCTGTCGAGCCTAGCCAAACAACTGCCATTCATGCCTTGACTAAATGCATGTCTGCCATCACAGATTGGATGAACAGTAACTTCCTAAAATTAAATGAAGATAAAACTGAAGTGTTGCTCATCGGGCCTAAGAAAAAACGTGCAAAACTCCACTCAAGCCTAGGTGACCTAAGCATACACATTAAAGATAAGGTTACTAGCCTAGGTGTGGTCATAGACTCGGATTTGAGCTTTGAGCCTCACATCAACAAGATAACAAAATCTGCTTTTTTCCATCTTAGAAATGTCAACAAAGTGCGCAGCTTGGCCCCCCGACAAGACGCTGAGAAACTTATTCATGCCTTTGTCACCAGTAGGATAGACTACTGCAATGCTCTCTTCTCTGGTCTCCCAAAAAAAATTAATTGACAAATTGCAACTCATTCAAAATTCTGCGGCAAGAATCCTAACAAGAACCAGAATGAGAGAGCACATCTCTCCTGTCTTGGCAGACCTGCACTGGTTACCTGCCTCATACAGAATCGACTTTAAGATTCTGCTCACAGTATTTAAAGCATTAAATGGACTTGCCCCTAGCTATATCTCAGACATGCTCTCTTTTTATGCCCCTGCTCGAGCTCTCAGGTCCACTGATGCCAAGCTGCTAAGGACCCCCACCCCCCCTGCAGAAGAAGATCGGCGACGCTGCGTTTGCCTGCTATGTGCCCAAGAGATGGAACGCCCTCCCCATCGAGATCCGATCAGCCACCTCCGTCGACTCCTTTAAGAAGCAGCTGAAGACCCACCTCTTCATCCTTGCCAACTCCTAGCTGCCAAGGCGTCATAGTGTCCCAGCTGCCGCAGCGCCCTTACTACTCGCAACCAGCCCTGGCAGGGGGCTCCCCTAGGTGGCCGCTGGTCTCTGCCTGAGGTTTCTTCCTGACTACAGGGGGTCTTTTTTTTCTCAGACCTCACTGAGCTTTTTTTTCCCCTTACAAACTATGAATCAAGCGAAAGGGAGTTTTTTCCTCACCCCTGATGCTACCAGGGGCCGCACCTGAGCGCCCAATCTCTGTGTGACTATCTATGACTTATGATAGGCCCAGCCACTATGGACCTTACACATCTAAGAATCCTGGTCCTAACCTACGTTGACCTTATGACTCTACATTCTCTGTCTATCTCTTCTTCCTCTGCCTTCCTGCTTTTTCTGCCTCTCCTCTATACCTCTCCTTTTAAATCTATCTCTAACAATGTTTTTTTCCCATTTGTTAAGCACTTTGAGTTACATGCCTTGTATGACACAGTGCTATACAAATACAATTATTATTATTATTATTATTATCTGATGTTGAATATTTCCACAATGCAGCGATTGCAAACGGCTCAGCTATTGCCTGTCATCTGAACCATCTTTCTTGCTACTTCTCGGCTTTTTTTGCAATAAAGGCAAAACGCCAAAGACTGCATGCCATGTTTTCTGTACGGCTAGAGTTTGAACAAGCCTTGCCTTGCTACTGTAGCTGTGTTGAGAACAGCAAGCAAGGGAAGCAGAACAGACGGTTGCTAACATCACACCCGCAGAGCCACTCTTTTCTCTCATACCATTCCTGATGGAATATACGTACTATTTTCTGCCCCTTGCGCTGATATAAATCGCGAAGAGGAGGTGTTCCTCGATTGATGGTGAGCAACTTCTGCTGGTAATCCAGCTTGCTAAAACACTTCAGATGTGCAATTGTTGACATAGCTGCCGATATTTCACTTCCAAAGTCTTCGATAGAGTGCTGAATGCAGAGTGTCTTCGCTGGGCTATTGCATAGTTATTATACCTGAGTTGTAACAATTTTTCATTTTGGGCGCTGTGATTGGCTCACATACTCCCGCCACAGTCTAAAGGGTGGTTAATGCCTCCAGTCCAGCGTCCCTGCGTCGTGATGCAGTGAGCCGCGCAGTTAACGGAGTGAAGCCCCCCCCCCATCACGCAGGTACTCTGGGGCACCTCCCCAAAATTGTGTCTCGACGCAGGGAGCGACGGCGTGAAGTGCGAAAATAGGTCTCTGATTGGTCCTCTCGACCAGCCTGCTCTGTCCTCGAGTCGAGAACAAGCGCTACTTCCTTGTTCTAACCTTCGTCGGTCCACGGACTGTGAGCTCTTCATTAAATAAGTTGCCCGTGCTTTGTTGTTTGATTTATTTACACGAACCAAAGACAACACATGCGCTTGCTGTTATGCCGTGTAGTGCATTAATGAAAAGACACACACGGTCGCGTGGGTTTAAGCTGAGACTTTATCGAAGAACTCCCTATCTTGTTACATGGTCCTTGAGGTAACCTACTGCCTGTTGCATTATGGGTAATGAAGTATATTCAAGCAACACATAACAACACATCTCCCCCCTTAAGAAAAGAGTTTATCTCTAACCCAACTAAGATTATGACTATATCCAATAACTAATGTACCTTGCATTACTTTACTCAAAATGCTCTATCTTAAACATTCACAATAAAACAATTATGAATTTTCTTTCAAACACACACAACACATTTACAGTCTCTAGTGTTCAGCAACTTTCAATGAGTCTCTTGGGAGGCTGAACCGTGCGCTTTGGTCTGCACGGAGTCTTGGCAGGAGAGCTATGGACAGTTGCTGGCACTTCTGGTTCCACGGTATGCTCCAGGGTGTTGTCTCCGGCTTGTGGCATTGTGTCGGGCTGTTCCACCCCTGTCTGGCTTGACACTTGCGGTTTGAGATCGACACGATTCCTTCTCAGAGAACCTCCATTCTCTGTCTGAACTTCATAAGAGCGTGGTGCCACCTCTTTTTGCACTGAACCATGCAGATTCCAGATGCCTGTCACATGATCTCTGATTGTGACCTGTTCTCCGGGCCTCAAGACTCTCAGCTTCTTTGCTCTTTTGTCGTGATGCTGTTTTTGTTTCACTTTATCTTTTTCTTTGTCAATTTTGATTTTGTGTGCTTCTTTTGGCGTCAAGAGATTCTCATGGATTCGCAGATTGGTTCTCAAGCGTCGTCCCATTAGCATTTGGGCTGGGGACAGTCCGTTCTGCAGTGGCGCACTCCTGTAGATCATCAGGCTGCGATGAAAGTCTTCATTTCCATCGTGCGCTTTCTTCATGAGACCTTTGACAATTTTGACTGAGCTCTCTGCAAGGCCATTGGACCTGGGATAATGTGGGCTAGATGTAATGTGCTGAAAACCCCATTCTTTTGCGAAGTCAGCAAATTCATTGCTTGAAAATTGCGGACCATTATCAGAGACCAGGTCGCAGGGGACTCCATGTCTTGCAAATACAGTCTTAAGGAATGCAATGACTGCCTTGCTGGATGTTGTTTACAAGGTCGCGACCTCAGGGTAGTTTGAGAAGTAATCTGTCACGACGATATGGCTCTTTCCATGGCAGTCGAACAGATCCGCTCCTACTCTGTAGAATGGTCTTTCTGGCACAGGGTAAGTCATAAGTGGTTCTGCCTGCTGTTTGGATCGGTAAGGCAAGCACACTTCGCATTTGGCTGTGAGCAGGCCAATCTCTCGATTCATTCCCGGCCAATACATGACTTCACGAGCTCTGCGTTTACACTTTTCTTCCCCCAGGTGCCCTTCATGTATCTTCCTGAGCATTTCTTTTTGCATTGAAGACGGAATCACAAACCGGTTGCCCTTGAACACAATGTTGTCGACCTCCGTCAGCTCTGTTTTGTAGGTCCAGTAATCTTGAACTCGCCTTGGACAGTCGCTTTTGCGCTCAGGCCATCCTTGTTTGATTATCCTCCTGAGTTCTGTCAATGTTTCATCCTTTTCTGTTTCTTGTTTGAGTTGTTCTGTTTTTTCACTTGACACAGGAAGTGACGTCATGATCATGTCAACATTTGCTTGTATGTCTGCACATTTTTCTTGGTCTGCTTTCTCATGTTTGTCAACAGCCCGTGACAGTGTATCCGCTGCATACATATATTTTCCTGGTGTATATGTCAGATTCACGTCGTATTTCTGCAGTCGTATTAACATACGCTGTATTCTCAGAGGACAGTCAGTCAATGGCTTGGACATGATTGCGACCAATGGTTTATGGTCGGTCTCTGCTTCTACAGTCTGCCCATATACATATTGGTGGAAACGTTCACATGCATACGTCGTGACCAGCAACTCTTTCTCGATTTGCGCATAATTGACCTCAGCGCTGGTGAGGGCTCTCGACGCATAGGCCACTGGTTGCCATGTTTCCTCGTGCAACTGTAGAAGGACGGCTCCTAAGCCATACTGCGAAGCATCTGCTGAGATTCTTGTCTCTCGTTTGGGATCGTAGAACCTAAGCACTGGCTCTGAGATGAGTATCTTTTTCAGGTTCTGAAAGCACTCCTCTTGCTGCTTTAGCCACATCCACTCATTTTTCTGCTCCAGCAGCATCCTGAGTGGAGCCGAAATGGCAGACAGCTGGGGTATAAACTTGGCTAGGTACGTGACCATTCCTAAGAACCGCCTCACCTCGTCCTTGTTCTGGGGCCTCTCCATATTTGCTATGGCTGAAGTCTTCCTCGGATCAGGACTCACCCCTTTCTCTGACACAACATCTCCGATGAATGTCAGTGACTTTACTGCAAATTCACATTTGTCTCTGTTTAGCTTCAGATTGACACTTCTTGTACGCTCAAGCACTTGTCGTAGCCTTGTGTCATGTTCCTCTTTTGTGGATCCACACACGATCACGTCATCCATCATGGTTGTGACTCCTGGAATGTGCTCGAATATTGTGTGAATAGTCTTGTGATAGACCTCTGGAGCAGATAGGATACCATATGGAAGACGGAGGAATCGGTATCTTCCTTCTGGCGTGTTGAATGTACAGAGTCTTGAACTAGCATCGTCGAGCTTCATCTGCCAAAACCCCGAAGACGCATCGAGTTTACTGAACCACTTGGCTCCTGCGAACTGAGACATAATCTCCTCACGGGTTGGCAACTTGAAATGCTCTCGTTTGACTGCTTTATTCAGATCTATGTGTAGCAAAGTGGAAGTTTGGATGTTACTTTTCCTAAAATAATGATCATCAAACTGATACTTGTAATTGCACGACTACGCCACTGGGGGACTTCCACCCCAGAGTATATTTTGATTTCAACCAATAAGGCACAACAGGTTCGGATAGAATGCACAAGAGACGTACCTTTGTTTAAAGGAATAACAATATTTTCTTTATTAATACAAAGTCAATAGTTAAAAACCTGCGCCGCTGGGATAAAAACAGTAATGTTCATTGGAACGGGGTTGGCTGCCACAGGATAAAAGGGGTTCACCGAGCTAGGCCAGCCGGGCAGGCTTACTAGTTGAGAATAAATTAATTCACCACTCGTGCACAAAACCAAGGGCCTATGGTAAACGCCAGTCACACACACGCGCATAGGCTCACTACGCTATGTAAGTGATTAAATGACAATACGTGTGGATATCCACTACACACAGAGTAAATCCGTATAATCACACTCAAAACTACTAGTCTACTGTATGGCCGCCCGACTAGAGCAGCGTACATGGGCCTAGAACTGTGACAGCCAAACCCCGTACAATGACAAGTGACAAGCTAAAGCGGCGGACAGGCAAAAGAAAATCAAACTAAACAAAACAAACAAACAAACAGGCTGAACAATTTCGTAAGGGCAAAACAGCGGTGAGCTAGTAGGCTACTGCCCACCGAACGTCACCATAAGACCCTCGATGATCCTCTGAGGTGTCTATGAATCAGGTGAACGAACAGACAGGTTAACAGTCAGGCACATATTACACAAAGGGTGACATAACAAAAAGGATCTTTAGAATACATGCCTCACCTCTGCCACAACACCGACAAGGACTGCGTCCAGAATCGACTGGCAGGTAGGACGCCACGGGGATCTGGCTACTCAGCCTGGTAATTAAAAGCGTTTGTTTACTACACAACTTCTAAATGTTTGATAGCATCTAGAAATATAGTGGTGACACATACCTTACTCAAAATCAGCTGCAAGGCCACAGGGTAGGCCATCAGAATACTGGCGCACCGGGAGAGCTCCTAGGAGCCTTACTATCCCAGCTGATTTTATAAAAACAATGGCATTGTTGCCAATTACGCACTAGCCACTGAGCTACCAGGGATTTCCCGTGACGTCATTAGTGTATGGCAACTGCTGAAGGACACACTACATTGCACTGGACAGTGCAACCTGTTACATTTTCCCCCAGCGTTTTTGTCGTCGTCCCGACGACACAACAAAAAAACAACACACTAATGACCAACCCCAAAAATACCCGATGCAGGTTAACCATGGTACCGTGTCATGGGATCACCATTTCTTTCGCACGCACACACAGGCAGCTTTCACATTCACACAGCGCAGGCAGACAGGTGCACTTTCACACGGCGCCCAACTGCAGACAGGCCAGGCAGAGAACTAGTGTCGCTCTGGACAAATCACACACTGGTGGGTCCACAGCACAAAACACAGGGCAGACCCACCATTCACACTGGTAAGTTTACGCACAAGCATCTGGGAAGGCAGGTGCATAGCCTACACACAAGCAGATGCATTCAGACACAAGCAACCGTACGCACATGCACATACTCATGGCATGCGATCCGTACGCACACCCTCCTTGATCACCACTCACACTGACATTCCATTCTATGAAGTAAAACACAATTGGATCATCATCATCAAGGCGACGCACACACACATGCACACACATTGCAGGAGGACACAGTATGAACTTGAGGGAGTGGGGCATGGGTGGCCAGCTCTCACGCCCGGCCACACCCCACCCGAACAGCGATTCCTCCGCTCTGGAGACGGCAGTCCCCCCGTGGGTTGACGAGAGCGCCCATTCGCCCCCGACTGGGCTGCCCGTGATTCCTGCGCTCGGGGTGGAGCTCGTATCCCCTCACAGTCCCGTGCAAAGTGCCCAGGCTCCTGGCACCGCCAACACCTGATGGGGATTGTAGGCAGCCTTGCCGGAGGCTGATGCAAGGCGTCCACCCATTGTGATAGCCGCTTCAACTGCTCTTGTTGTCGCCCCATGATTGTCTTTATTTCCCGCCACTCCTGGGAATCGTCTTCCATGTTGGTCAGGAAGGCCACGACAGTGCACAGGGAGATGGGGGAGATGGTCACAGCGCTCTGCTGCTCGGCACCCCACGCTGTGCCCACCGCTGTTTTGCCCCTAATTAAAACCAGCCTTTCAAAAAAATAAATAAACTCAAAACTAACAAAAGGACATGTCTCTTTGTTCCATCTATCTCTGCCGACTAGAAGCCAAAATGTAGCAAAGTGGAAGTTTGGATGTTAGTTTTCCTAAAATAATGATCATCAAACTGATACTTGTAATTGCACGACTACGCCACTGGGGGACTTCCACCCCAGAGTATATTTTGATTTCAACCAATAAGGCACAACAGGTTCGGATAGAATGCACAAGAGACGTACCTTTGTTTAAAGGAATAACAATATTTTCTTTATTAATACAAAGTCAATAGTTAAAAACCTGCGCCGCTGGGATAAAAACAGTAATGTTCATTGGAACGGGGTTGGCTGCCACAGGATAAAAGGGGTTCACCGAGCTAGGCCAGCCGGGCAGGCTTACTAGTTGAGAATAAATTAATTCACCACTCGTGCACAAAACCAAGGGCCCATGGTAAACGCCAGTCACACACACGCGCATAGGCTCACTACGCTATGTAAGTGATTAAATGACAATACGTGTGGATATCCACTACACACAGAGTAAATCCGTATAATCACACTCAAAACTACTAGTCTACTGTATGGCCGCCCGACTAGAGCAGCGTACATGGGCCTAGAACTGTGACAGCCAAACCCCGTACAATGACAAGTGACAAGCTAAAGCGGCGGACAGGCAAAAGAAAATGAAACAAACAAAACAAACAAACAAAAAGGCTAAACAATTTCGTAAGGGCAAAACAGCGGTGAGCTAGTAGGCTACTGCCCACCGAACGTCACCATAAGACCCTCGATGATCCTCTGAGGTGTCTATGAATCAGGTGAACGAACAGACAGGTTAACAGTCAGGCACATATTACACAAAGGGTGACATAACAAAAAGGATCTTTAGAATACACGCTCACCTCTGCCACAACACCGACAAGGACTGCGTCCAGAATCGACTGGCAGGTAGGACGCCACGGGGATCTGGCTACTCAGCCTGGTAATTAAAAGCGTTTGTTTACTACACAACTTCTAAATGTTTGATAGCATCTAGAAATATAGTGGTGACACATACCTTACTCAAAATCAGCTGCAAGGCCACAGGGTAGGCCATCAGAATACTGGCGCACCGGGAGAGCTCCTAGGAGCCTTACTATCCCAGCTGATTTTATAAAAACAATGGCATTGTTGCCAATTACGCACTAGCCACTGAGCTACCAGGGATTCCCGTGACGTCATTAGTGTATGGCAACTGCTGAAGGACACACTACATTGCACTGGACAGTGCAACCTGTTACATTTTCCCCCAGCGTTTTTGTCGTCGTCCCGACGACACAACAAAAAAACAACACACTAATGACCAACCCCAAAAATACCCCGATGCAGGTTAACCATGGTACCGTGTCATGGGATCACCATTTCTTTCGCACGCACACACAGGCAGCTTTCACATTCACACATCGCAGGCAGACAGGTGCACTTTCACACGGCGCCCAACTGCAGACAGGCCAGGCAGAGAACTAGTGTCGCTCTGGACAAATCACACACTGGTGGGTCCACAGCACAAACACAGGGCAGACCCACCCATTCACACTGGTAGGTTACGCACAAGCATCTGGGAAGGCAGGTGCATAGCCTACACACAAGCAGATGCATTCAGACACAGGCAACCGTACGCACATGCACATACTCCATGGCATGCGTATCCGTACGCACACCCTCCTTGATCACCACTCACACTGACATTCCATTCTATGAAGTAAAACACAATTGGATCATCATCATCAAGGCGACGCACACACACATGCACACACATTGCAGGAGGACACAGTATGAACTTGAGGGAGTGGGCATGGGTGGCCAGCTCCTCACGCCCGGCCACACCCCACCCGAACAGCGAGTCCTCTGCTCTGGAGACGGCTGTCCTCCTGTGGGTTGACGTGGGGAAGGCCGTCCATTGCCCCCCCGCTGTGCTGCCGGTGATGGCTGTGCTCGGGATGGCGCTCGTACACCATCACAGTCCCGTGCAAAATGCCCCGGCTCATGGCACCGCCAGCATCTGATGGGGCTTGCCTGCGACCTTGGTGGAGACCGATGCAAAGCGTCCACCCACTGTGATATCTGTTGCAACTGCTCCTGTTGCCGCCTCATGGTGTTCTTTATCTCCCGCCACTCCTGGGAATCGTCTTCCATGTTGGTCAGGAAGGCCACGACAGTGCACAGGGAGATGGGGGAGATGGTCACAGCGCTCTGCTGCTCGGCACCCCACGCTGTGCCCACCGCTGTTTTGCCCCTAATTAAAACCAGCCTTTCAAAAAAATAAATAAACTCAAAACTAACAAAAGGACACGTCTCTTTGTTCCATCTATCTCTGCCGACTAGAAGCCAAAATGTAGCAAAGTGGAAGTTTGGATGTTAGTTTTCCTAAAATAATGATCATCAAACTGATACTTGTAATTGCACGACTACGCCACTGGGGGACTTCCACCCCAGAGTATATTTTGATTTCAACCAATAAGGCACAACAGGTTCGGATAGAATGCACAAGAGACGTACCTTTGTTTAAAGGAATAACAATATTTTCTTTATTAATACAAAGTCAATAGTTAAAAACCTGCGCCGCTGGGATAAAAACAGTAATGTTCATTGGAACGGGGTTGGCTGCCACAGGATAAAAGGGGTTCACCGAGCTAGGCCAGCCGGGCAGGCTTACTAGTTGAGAATAAATTAATTCACCACTCGTGCACAAAACCAAGGGCCTATGGTAAACGCCAGTCACACACACGCGCATAGGCTCACTACGCTATGTAAGTGATTAAATGACAATACGTGTGGATATCCACTACACACAGAGTAAATCCGTATAATCACACTCAAAACTACTAGTCTACTGTATGGCCGCCCGACTAGAGCAGCGTACATGGGCCTAGAACTGTGACAGCCAAACCCCGTACAATGACAAGTGACAAGCTAAAGCGGCGGACAGGCAAAAGAAAATGAAACAAACAAAACAAACAAACAAAAAGGCTAAACAATTTCGTAAGGGCAAAACAGCGGTGAGCTAGTAGGCTACTGCCCACCGAACGTCACCATAAGACCCTCGATGATCCTCTGAGGCAGACGTGGGCAAACTCAGGCCTGGGGGCCACATGCGGCCCTCTGATCAATTTCATGTGGTCCCCAGAGCCTTTACAAAAAGACAACTTTTAAATCCAAATTCAAACGTTTACTCAACATTCTTAAAATCCTACCCAAAACAAGAGTCTTGTGAATTTAAGATTAACCAAAGACATAGGCTTCATCTAAATACGTATTATAATTAGATTAATAAATTACATTAATTACAATGTGCAAGAATATCATTGATGCCAAGTTACGTCAGCGTACACTATGTTTTATTACTGACACAGGCAAGTCTGTGGCATCTGGCCCTTCGGTCAATATTATCTAAACCCAATGCGGCCCTCAGGCCAAAATAATTGCCCACCCCTGCTCTGAGGTGTCTATGAATCAGGTGAACGAACAGACAGGTTAACAGTCAGGCACATATTACACAAAGGGTGACATAACAAAAAGGATCTTTAGAATACACGCTCACCTCTGCCACAACACCGACAAGGACTGCGTCCAGAATCGACTGGCAGGTAGGACGCCACGGGGATCTGGCTACTCAGCCTGGTAATTAAAAGCGTTTGTTTACTACACAACTTCTAAATGTTTGATAGCATCTAGAAATATAGTGGTGACACATACCTTACTCAAAATCAGCTGCAAGGCCACAGGGTAGGCCATCAGAATACTGGCGCACCGGGAGAGCTCCTAGGAGCCTTACTATCCCAGCTGATTTTATAAAAACAATGGCATTGTTGCCAATTACGCACTAGCCACTGAGCTACCAGGGATTCCCGTGACGTCATTAGTGTATGGCAACTGCTGAAGGACACACTACATTGCACTGGACAGTGCAACCTGTTACATCTGGGATCCAGACATATGCGTAATGCACCACTTTTCTTTTGTACAATGACAAGGGAACTAACCCAATCTGTCGGTTCGTTGATTTTCTGTATGACATTCAGCTTTTCCATTCTTGCTAATTCTTCTTTCAGTTTTTCTCTGAGTGCAAACGGAACCTTTCGGCATGCGTGAACTACTGGTGCTACTGTGTCATCCACGTGTATTTTGTGTTCACCTGGTAAGCAGCCTAGCCCCTCGAAGACATCCTTGAACTCTGTCATTAAAGTGTCTTGATCACTCTTGTCTGTGTCTGTGTTCTGTTTGTCTGCTGTCTGAGACGCCACCATGAACACTCTTCTCACTAGATTGAGGTTTTTACATGCTGTTACACCAAGAATTGGTTGCACTTTCTTTTCAACAATCAGCAACTGTGCCTTTAACATCTGGCTTTTGTGTTTAAATGTTGCTATGCAGCTGCCTTTAACGGGCACACTTTCTTCGGTGTAGCCTGTCACTTTCTTTTTCACTGGATGTATCTTGCTTTTTATTTTCAGCGTTTTGTAATCAGCAAATGACAACAAGTTCACTTGTGCTCCAGTATCCAACTTAAATGGAATTATTGTCTCATTTACAGTCACTGGGACAATCCACTCTTCTTTTTCAGCATGGGATGCCTGCACTACATCTACGAAAAACTCATCTGGTTTCTCGTCCACTGTATGCACTTTTTTCTTAGTGTCGGCTGTGCAGCATTTTGCATAATGGTTTCTTTTTCCACAATTATTGCATAATTTCCCATAAGCTGGACATGCCCTGGACAACTTCCATTCTCCATTTTGTCTTTATTTTGTTTATTTTGGCGCTTCTTGTGCTGTTCTTTTGTTCTTACTGCATGCACCGCCGCCATTTCTGTTTTGGCCAGTTCTTTGACTTGCTCGCGTGAGCACTGTGATGCTCTGCACAGGTCTACTGCTTTATCCAAAGTCAGATCTTTCTCTCTTAGCAATCTCTCTCTCAGGCCATTATCTTTAATTCCACAAACAATGCGATCCTTTATTAGTGAATCTCTCAGTGCACCGAAATCGCATGTCTTGCTTAAAGTATACAATTCTGCCAGGTACAGATCGAAAGCATTGCCAGGCTTTTGGTCACAGGAAAAGAACTTGTATCTCTCAAACGTTATGTTTTTGGTAGGCACAAAGTACTCTTCAAATTTCTTTAACAGCGCAGGTAGTTTCAGATCAGCAGCTGCAATTTGGAAACTGTAATAGATATCCAACGCATCTTCCCCAATTACGTGTAGAAAGATTTGAGCTTGCAATTTCTTATCCCCTTGTCTTGCTCCGCTAGCAGCTAGATATATTTCAAATCTCTGCTTGAATCTTTTCCAATTATCTGCGAGATTTCCACTAAACTGCATGGGTGAGGGTGGACTTAGCTTATCCATGACTGGAGTGGGTCTCCTTTCCGTCCGTACAGCCGACGAATTTTGCGGTGGTTGTGCCACTGGCTCTGGCGGCACTTCTTCTCTGTGTTCGCCGAGTTCTCCCTGGCTTTCCTCGCCGCTAGTGCTTCTGCTGTTCTCCTCTGCCGCTAACATTGCACATCTCGTTTCTGGGCTTGTAGACGCGACCTCACGGCTCAAACTTTCTCACTCGTCACCGAAACTCATCTTCTTCCTTATCTTTTAAAGTTTTTATGCCGTGTAGTGCATTAATGAAAAGACACACACGGTCGCGTGGGTTTAAGCTGAGACTTTATCGAAGAACTCCCTATCTTGTTACATGGTCCTTGAGGTAACCTACTGCCTGTTGCATTATGGGTAATGAAGTATATTTAAGCAACACATAACAACACACTTGCAAGTTACGACGCTGACGTTATTTGGACAGTTGAACAGTGGTTCTGAGGTCGAGGAAACATTCCGCTTCGTCCTCGACAAATGAGCCACTTCTTTGTTCCAAACTACAGGGCGGGTTATACTTCCTTTCAGTGCCACGGAGTGAGCTTGTCCCACCCATGATGCAGTTAATTTTGGTTTATGCCCTGTTTTGAAGCGCGGTCTGCGCGATGTAATTTCACGCTCAAACTGCCTTCAATACAAAGAGTAACCTAGACGTGTCGGTTGTTTTTAAGATTCACAGAGTCGACAACAATGAAAATGAAACATTACATATTTATGTCACGTGCATTTTTGATCGCACTGGGAGCCAGCATAGTTTGGAACAAAGAAGTTGCTCATTTGTCGAGGATAGGTCGCACGAAGCGGAATGTTTCGTCGACCTCGGAACACTGTTCAACTGTCCAAATAACTTCGGCTCAATTCGAAACAGCGTCGTAACTCGCAAGCGCACGTGTTGTCTTCGGTTCATGTAAATAAATCAAACGACAAAGCACGGGCAACTTATTTAAGGAGCTCACAGTCCGTAGACCGACGAAGGTTAGAACAAGGAACTAGCTTGTTCTCTCAACTCGAGGACAGAGCAGGCTGGTCGAGAGGACCAATCAGCGACCTATTTTCGCCCTTCACGCCGTCGCTGTCTGCATTATCCCTGCGTCGAGACACAATTTCGGGGAGGTGCCCCAGAGTACCTGCGTGATGGGGGGGGCTTCACTCCGTTAACTGCGCGGCTCACTGCATCATGACGCAGGGACGCTGATCTCGAGGCATAAACCACCCTTACCACCGTGGCTGCCAGTGCGATCAAACATGCACGTGATATAAAGATTTAATGTTTCATTTTCGTTGTCGTCGAGTCTGTGAAGCCATAGAAACAACCGGCACGTCTAGTTTACTCTTTGTATTGAAGGCAGTTTGAGCGTGGAATGACATCGCGCAGACCGTGCTTCAAAACAGGGCATAAACCAAAATTAACTGCATCATGGCTGCGACAAGCTCACTCTGTGGCGCAAGTAGGAAGCATAAAGGGTGGTTTATGCCTCCAGTCTAGCGTCCCTGCGTCGTGATGCAGTGAGCCGCGCAGTTAACGGATTTATCCGGAGTTGGAACAAATGTGCCTGTTTTTTGCATGTTTGGGATGAAATACAGTCACTCTAGAGCAAAATCAAGGCAAAAGGGTGCGTTTTGAGAAAGTTTGATAATATCACGTTAGCCTCGTTAGCCATATCAGCTATGCAATATGAAAGATGCGGGCATCGTTTTTCGGCGGTTACACACATTTCAAAAACACAACATTTTAAAGTCTTGCACAGCTCAAAACAACTTCACACTTACCTCGTAATATGTTGAGGGTATCCACACATAAACCGAAGTGTCCAAAGTCCTTCATGTATTCTTGAAAGGTCTGCAGAATGTGTTTTGTGAAGCTACTACCTTGAGAATATCTAAATTACGGTCAAGACAACTATTTGACACTAAAGCCCACCAAGTAGATTGCCGAGTGCGTCGCACCATCAGCCTTGGTTACTCGCTATGGAAATAATCATAGCTGATGGTGCGACGCACTCGGCAATCTACTTGGTGGGCTTTAGTGTCAAATAGTTGTCTTGACCGTAATTTAGATATTCTCATCACACAACACATTCTGCAGACCTTTCAAGAATACATGAAGGACTTTGGACACTTCGGTTTATGTGTGGATACCCTCAACATATTACGAGGTAAGTGTGACGTTGTTTTGAGCTGTGCAAGACTTTAAAATGTTGTGTTTTTGAAATGTGTGTAACCGCCGAAAAACGATGCCCGCATCTTTCATATTGCATAGCTGATATGGCTAACGAGGCTAACGTGATATTATCAAACTTTCTCAAAACGCATCCTTTTGCCTTGATTTTGCTCTAGAGTGACTGTATTTCATCCCAAACATGCAAAAAACAGGCAAATTTGTTCCAACTCCGGATAAATCCTTTAACGGAGTGAAGCCCCCCCCATCACGCAGGTACTCTGGGGCACCTCCCCAAAATTGTGTCTCGACGCAGGGAGCGACGGCGTGAAAGGGCGAAAATAGGTCTCTGATTGGTCCTCTCGACCAGCCTGCTCTGTCCTCGAGTCGAGAACTTGTTCTAACCTTCGTCGGTCTACGGACTGTGAGCTCTTCATTAAATAAGTTGCCCGTGCTTTGTTGTTTGATTTATTTACACGAACCAAAGACAATACATGCGCTTGCAAGTTACGACGCTGAAGTTATTTGGACAGTTGAACAGTGGTTCCGAGGTCGAGGAAACATTCCGCTTCGTCCTCGACAAATGAGCCACTTCTTTGTTCCAAACTACCACTGTGGCTGCCAGTGCGATCAAACATGCACGTGATATAAAGATTTAATGTTTCATTTTCATTGTCGTCGAGTCTGTGATGCTAAAAAACAACCGACACGTCTAGTTTACTCTTTGTATTGAAGGCAGTTTGAGCGTGGAATGACATCGTGCAGACCCTGCTTAAAAACAGGGCATAAACCAAAATTAACTGCATCATGGCTGCGACAAGCTCACTCTGTGGCACAACTAGGAACCCGCCCTTAAAGCATAGATGTGTATAGAAGACTAGATACGTCACAGTATATTCCACCACGTCCGCACAAGTCGGCCATATTGCCACAGCCAACTGTCAACAGAATCCACGTTACACCAAATGTAATCCGAGGTAAGACCGCCGAGTTTTCTAAATGTTCTCTCTTTTATCTGCCTGAAAATGTGATGTGTATATAAGTTTCAAGCTATACAAGTGCCCGTGATTACGTCAAGAGTAAGAAAATAACTTGTTATTTTTGGATTTTGATAAAATGAGCTTTGTTTAGGCTTCAGGCAAACATCAGGCTAGCTAAATGTGTAAATTAGCGTGCTAATTCTAGCGAACTATTGTGCTCTTAATGTCTCGTTTTAGACTAAGTGTAGTCATTTTACTTGCTAACACTTACCTACATATTATAACCGGTTAGCTCAAGTTGGTCAAGTAATTTATTTAACATGCCACCGTGTTAAAAATGACAGTTTAGCGCCTATCACCTGTCACTGGCTAAATTCCACCAACAGTAACTGTGGCTACCAGTTTAGCTGCTACTGTCCTTGGACCTTCGACCGTTTTATAACATTCACACCTGAAGTGCCCTCTCATTAATAATTGTTGTGAAATCGCTAAACAATAGCCTAATGCTGGTAAGTTTCGTGTGAATTTCACAATCTGTTAATGGGCCATTTGCTATGCTAATAACACTACAGTATCTCTGTAATAGCCTTTCACCACTGACTGATTGAACAACTCACCTTCAGCTTTCAGGTTTAAAGTAAATGCATTTTAATGGTAAATAAAGAATACAGTAAATATACGAATACTGTATATTAAAAGTTTCGAAATTCGTTTTGAATTAAAAATATGAACTTCGGAGAGGATCTTTGGCAAAACTTAAAGCCCTTCACAGCCATTTTCCAGCACAAGCCATTCCAAGCTTGTCCTAGCAGTTGCAGCTTACTTCCACGAGTTTATTTATTGAAAGCAACTTACATTATGTTTTATTTGTACAGGACATCAAACTACCAGCACATCACAGCCCTGTCCAGTCCAAGGGCTGCAGAGCAGAGCCCAGCCCAGCCCCACACAGGAACAAGACAGGACACTGAGGACAGGACAGCCCAGCCCAGCCCAGTTTAATCATCCGTCCTACCCCCTGAAAGATAGGCCCTCACAGCCACTCCAGTAATTTACTGCATGTCACAGACATGAGCACACATTTCTGTATATTTGTAAGTCTATCTGTTCATGGGAAAACATTTAAAGGGACACTGTGCAGGAAATGGTCAAAAAAGGTACTGCAACTATGCTGCTTATTGAAATTGGGCTGCCTATTGCCAAATTTGATCTTTACATGAAAGTTTACTTAGTATTAAACAAATATTTTCTAGTATGGTCCAAGTACAGTCATTTTTGCAGCTAAAAATGGCTATTTTTGGAAATTAAAAATGGCGGACAATGGAGAAGATCCCCCTTTTCATGTATGAAAAGTGCATTTTTTCCAGTCATAATGAATACTTAGAATTTGATGAGTTTAGAATTTAGATTTCATGAAAAGGTAACATTAGTGAATGGGCTGCATGAATTCTGGAAATAAACAACTAAAAATCTCACACAGTGTCCCTTTAAAGTGTTTATGAAACGAAAACAAACGGTCATTCCCATTAAAGCCTTGTTTTTTCTGATAGCATCGATGAGACTTTGAACCCAATCATCCTGGAGGAACTTGTGAAAATGGCAACTCAAAGTGTGAATTCTGTGAAATTTGGTGTGACTAATGAGCTGGGCTGTGACATCATAGAGGGGAGTCCCTGGTTTGCTAGTATGGCGATCTGAGAAAACAACACACATTTGATGGACCCACATCTTATAAAGGAACCAAAATTCTGATACAAACATCAGCGTGTCGAAAAACCACACATCCAACCTCATGAGAAAAAAAAACAGCAGCACAAATCTATTTCAGAGGCACTGATACATCTGCAGAAAGTGACATGTCTGACAGGCGAAGTGACGATTGTTGACATAGCCTGACAGTTCGTTTTGTTTATGGTTACGGTTGCTAAGGGCGCTTTGCCATGACCCACAGATGACATGGCGTGTGTATTTGTTGACAAATGGGGGGCATTTTGATTCAATTGCGCGATATAGTGTGATTGAAATGCATGTAGGCTACATGCAAAAATATCATCAACTAGAGAAAAAACTGAGGTATTACACCCTATATAGCCTGAGTCCTCAGCATATTTTTAGCGTTTATCATTATTATTATTTTTTGTGCTCAAAGTCACAGGCGTCGCGTGTCCCTCAGCCGGACTCTGAGGACGAGGTGTGTCCAAACGTCAGCCACACGTGCACCACAATACTAAAAACAAACAATCAACGCTTCAAAGTAGGCCTACGCTATGTGCATCTCTGTTTATTCGCTAAGCAGTAGCAGGACTTTTTCTAGGATTTTTTGGCATGAGGGAGCATCATGGCAGGTCACAGGGGGTGAAGGGGGGTGTTCCCCCCCATGAATGAGAAATTTATTAGGGGCGCTCAAATATATATATATATATATAAATAAAAGTATGAGGGTGCACCCACGGAGGTATGAGGGTGGAGCGCCCCTATTTCCCCGTTCAGAAAAAGCCCTGAGTAGCCCAATCTGTGAGTTGGCTGTTCTCGACTGAGAGCACCACGCTGATGTGCGGATATCCTCCCAAAACCAATTTATTGACCAGTTGAATGGCAATCAATAAAAAGTGCATATTCCGAGAGCATTCGCATCGGTTTGGCATGTAATGTGCATTACCCTTTCCTGAAAACAACATACAAAGCAGATGGACAAGGTAAAACGAGTAGCCTAAAGCAAAGCAGTGCACTCACCTGTCTTCGTGCCCGAGCAGTTACAGGGGCAGTTTCAGTCTGCACGCCGGCGACGTCAATTGTTGGAACTGCTTGAGGCAATAGCATTCTCTTCAGTCCAACCATGCCCGCGACCTCCACATTTGTGGTGAAGCACAAGGGGTGGAAATGTGCCGAGCACAACAGTGACCACGAGCTTGCTTCAAAACCACGCATTGGATCCACAGAGCCCTAGCTTGATTTAGCCTTCTCCTTGTCGGCCACAGTTCCATCATTCTTCACAGAAGGGAACTTGTGCAAAGATATTCCTTCTGTCAAGTAGCCATTTTTGCAGCTGGCACCGTTCGGCCCTCCAGCAACACACTGCTTGACACTGCGCTTTGTTTTGGTACTAGCCGCCATTGATCTGAACAAGGTGGAATGAGGTGAACTCACCCCTTCTATGTCACGCATATCATTTGCATAAAATTTGCATGTCACCAAAAAAAACACTTTTTGGGAACGTTTTAACATGACTTTTAGGACAAAATATCACCCAGACAATATCCCATTTTATTCACAAGGCTTAGAACTTTCAGAATCTGTCCTGGAAATGGTCAAATTCCTTTACTTTGTTTTCGTTTCATAAACACTTTAAGAAAGTTCACCTTGACACAATGAACAGTAGCCAGCGTATTGTTTGTACAGCCACTTCAATTTATTTTTCACTCGAAATAATTTGAAATGCAGCCATTACTGTTTCAAAATGTACCTCAAAAGTGAGTAGGCCTACACCCTGTTATAATCCCATAGAGAGAGAATCATGATCTGCTTCGGTAGTCACAGCACTGACATGCACATTTCTTTTGGTGAGATTCAGCTTTCCAATGGTTGCCTACTTATTCAAATTTCAAATTATCACTCACTACGCAGTATTTTTAATGTCTACTTCCGTTTGTTTTCTATTTATCAAACCAAACTGTTTGTAGCCTATCCACTAACATTTGAGGACATACGGCCATCTGGTAAGGACATCACTCTACCAACGCAATGCCACGGGTGGGCCAATTAATTGTGGACAGAGACGACTTGCTGGAAGAAATGCAGGCCTACGGCAAGTGGGGCTTTTTAGAAGAATCAATGATGTTACGTTTATTTACGGGATCTATATTGGATAGGCTAAGGCTATGCTGAGATATGCCTAATGTTAGCCTATTAATATGATGTATTATGTAGCCTAATATAAAAATTAATCACAACACAGAATCAGGAATAGCCTACATAGGCTACTTAAGTTTGTTTATACCGTATAACAACCAAAACCTTTAAAGACCCCACAGAGAGGTGCGCCAGTTGGCTGTGGTAAGATGGCCGCCATGTGCGGACGTTCGATTTCAATTGTCGGCGAAGGGGGTGACGTATCTAGTCTTCTATACACATCTATGGTCTAAAGATTCTGCTTTTAGTCCCATTGACAAGCTATGTGACAACTTAATACGCATGCGCAAACTTCTACATTGACAGCACTGAAGGCAGGCTAGGCAGAGGAAAAGCGAGCCTTACCGGGCTGCCTGGCTGGCATTCGAAAGCTCTGCTTTCAGGCTACCAGCAGCCTGTCTCTGCTACCAGCCGGGACTGCGCGTTGCCACGGCAACCTGCCCAAGCCTGAGCGCTTGCTTCGTGCGATTACTTAGGTTTTTGATCGTTGTCCTGCGTATACTGTACTTTAAACAGCTCATATCTTTATGCTGAATCAATGTTATTTTTGTGTATGTGAACTCTGAAGAATATTTTTTAAAACAAGTGTTAGTTTTTATTTTTAAGACATTTATCCCAGGGTAGGCACTGCCTACCCTGCCTACCCTGACCGCACGTCTCTGATATGTTGTATGTTGTATGGTATTTTAATATGATATTTAACTAACTTAAATTCCTAATGTAATTGTAATCCAACTGAAATATGCTTAACCTATGCAAAGGTATTAACTTGTATTTGTTTGTGACTTTACAACAGTTGTATTTAATCTACTGGTTCGATATTCTATGTATTAGTTTGTTACTGGGCGATCGCTTTCCATCCCTGGAATTCTATTGGGTATTCTCTGAGGAGAGAGTAAGGGAAGAGAAGCGCTTCTTCATGCTGAGTGACACTGCGGACTTTTATTCGTTTACTCAGCGTCATGATAAGTTTCCAGTGGTTGAATTGAGGTTGAGTTGACACCCGGCACGCCGGTGTCATCCGTTTAAGTTTATTTATTTTCGTGTTTAAGTCCTGTTTAAGTTTCGTTCTGCTCTGCTTGCTGTTTGGGGACATGCTAGCTGGATGTGTGCTGTCGAATATGCGCTAGTTCGCTAGCACAACACCAGCTGTTTTTTTGGGACCATTCCGGATCACCACTACTTCACAGCGGCAGAGAAATGTTCAGGCTTCAGGTTCGGTTGTGGAGTCGTGGAGGGTAACTGGATGGCCATCGTTTGGAGAGTGGCAGCCGGTGCTACTTTGCTACTTTGGATTACCGGTACTTTACAGGGGAACTCGGCTCGTGAGTACACTGACGTTCGTTCGTTGGGATTTATGAATGAGCTCCAACGCTGCGCGCCAACTGGGCCCTTTAATAACTGTTTTGAAACCCCGGCCGGGTATTTTTCCTTTTCTGTTTTGGGTAACGGGTTGATTGTTTGAATGAGTCTATGAGAATCGGTTTTAATAAATGTTTATTGCTTATATTTTTAATATGCCGTACTTGATCATTTCTAATGTTGGGGTGGTCAGTAATCTGTGATTTGTTTAATATCTGAATTTAGTATGTCTCTGTGTGGAACTCAGAGTGGGGGCTCGCGTACAACCATAATGCACAGCAGTCATTAGTAACTACTCCCACAGTTTACCCCAGGCCTCTGGTTAAGTGAGTATTCGTCCCTAGACTGTCAATATTTTATGCCATCTTGCTAAAGAGCAGGGTTGCTACACTGGCAATAGGACCTATCTGTGAAAATGATATCCTGTTTATTTTATTCACTGTTAAACAAGACAAATGTAGGAAAGTAGTAGGAATGTAGGAAACCTGTTTTGAAAAGTTTACACCGTCATTCCACAATGACATGTTTACCATTGTACACTCATTATGCAGTAGATCCTCAACCTGAGGTGGATCCTCCAGCCTCCTGCGCCAGCAACGCACCAGTAGATCAACCTGAGGTGGATCCTCCAGCCTCCTGCGCCAGCAACGCACCAGTAGATCAACCTGAGGTGGATCCTCCAGCCTCCTGCGCCAGCAACGCACCAGTAGATCCTCAACCTGAGGTGGATCCTCCAGCCTCCTGCGCCAGCAACGCACCAGTAGATCAACCTGAGGTGGATCCTCCAGCCTCCTGCTCCAGCAACGCACCAGTATATCAACCTGAGGTGGTTCCTCCAGCCTCCTGCGCCAGCAACGCACCAGTAGATCAACCTGAGGTGGATCCTCCAGCCTCCTGCGCCAGCAACGCACCAGTAGATCCTCAACCTGAGGTGGATCCTCCAGCCTCCTGAGCCAGCAACGCACCAGTAGATCAACCTGAGGTGGATCCTCCAGCCTCCTGCGCCAGCAACGCTACTGAGGAGTGAGTTGTCATGATTTATCATTATGATTCTTGTGCTATAGTAACTATTCTACCTTAATGTTGAGTCAAATGAGTACCTTTGACTTACCAGTACTTTGCCCCACATCTTGCTTTCTTCAGATAGGAGGACAATATGCAAGGCCTTTATGTATAAATGTATAAATATTATGTTTTTGTGATAGGGAGCAGCCGCGTCCTGGGGCCAATTCAATGGAGGAGCTGGTGGAACAGCTGTTCCCCAGCAACTTTAATGATATTTTCGCCAGAAGCCTGGTTAACCAGGTCGTGGCCCAGCAGGAGGGCAGCCTCCCCTCTGCAGCTGCAGCTGGAGCTGAGGGAGCAGATATGACTGCCCTCCTCCAGACCATTCTGGCCCTCCTGCTGCAGCCCCCGAGCTGCCCCACACCTGGCGCAGAGAGGGAGGAGGAGGAGAATCCTCCACCTGCCCCCACCGTGCCAGAGGGCGGCTTCTTCAAGAGGATCCGAAAAAGGATCAAGGTACCGTATGAAAAGACGGGCGATGATGTGAAACTAGTTTGAGAAAATGTTTATTTAAAATGGATTTCTAGTCACAGCAGTGGGGGCATAATGATGTGCATAAGCAACTGCCTCCCTCTTTCTCACCCTATAGTTCCCGAGACTCAGGAGAGGGAAGGTGGCACCCCTTAAGGTCGCGGCTGACCTGGGTAAGTGTTTGGTTTTATACCATCAGTCCAGTCAGTTGTTTCCTCTGCGTTCGCTGGTTTTGTTGATTGCGGAACATATTTCCACTCTCTACAGATGCCCAGTCGGCCCCCGTGGCACCGGCCTCCACCACTGAGGAGCCCAAGAGGAGGAGATCCTTCTTAAGGAACCTCTTCGGAGGGTGCTTGGGCTCCTCCACTATGGCCTAAGAGCCAACACCCACCCACCCCCATCCCCAACCCACCCCACCCCACCCCACCCACACACACACCCAACCCTGATGAACCCCAACATTCCATTTTTGCAACGACACCACGGGATAACACCTCAATGTAAGTACACATTTCATTTTTTTCTGATGTTGATATTCTGCCAGGCTTGAGTTGGAGGCTACCAATGACTGTTCTGTCTGCAGTGTAACTTAGCTAGCTAACACTAACAGAACATACATCAGTATTGTGTTTTTGTTTAGAATCATGATTTTGTGTTGACCAAAAGTTGTTTGTACTTCTCTTATTTTGTTGAGTTGTGTTATGTTAGTGACATAATAGCCATTAGCTGCTACGTTAATGTGCCTGCGAAGATTCTCGTTTATCCAGGTCACGTTATCTAAGAGGGGAGCGTGTCTATGTTACCACAGCCCATTGGTCCCACATAACACTTTTAACGTCATTTTTAGGCCCATTGGTCCCACAGTCCAATGGTCTCACAGCATGGAGGCGGAGCTATAGAGAGGTCGAGCAGGGCACTTGCCCCTGGTCCCAGGGCCCTAGCGTATTGGCCGCCACTGCCGCAGCATATACCTGCTGCTCCATGTTCCCACATTTCAAGATTTTATTCAAATTTGAGCCCTATGTTCCACGGCGGGGAGAAAGGCACGCTCTCCTAGTTTACTCAAGGAGTCGTGGAACATAGGGCCTATATTTGAATAATTACAAATGTGGGAACATGGAGCAGCAGCAATAAGGTGAGGGACCATTGAGCTGTCGGACCAATGGGCCTTGGTACCAATGGGTTGTGGGAACATACCCCATGTAAAAGTTAACTTGTATGACACCTCTTCATGTCAGCGATCACTACTAAGCATCACAGTTCTTTAATGCGGTTCATCACACAATCATTTCCGGGCAATGTCTTTTCCTTTTTGCGCAGTGCAGAAGGATTGTTTGGCCAATGCCGTTTACATCCACTGTTTACTGTTATCATGTTGCATGGTATCACGTTGGTTACATCGTAGTGCTGTACTGATGTTTTCTGGCTCAAGAACATCTCCCGCTGTCAATAGTCTGTAACAACCTCGCTTTGTGCAAAGTTGGGACCCTAACGATGATCATATCGCACGTGTACTTGGTCAGGTAAGCTATCGTGTCCTTTCCTTCTGTGGTGAACATGTCGTCATTCACTGTGTTCAACAGTAGAAATCGAGTCGTCACCATGAACCATTTGTAGGATTCAACACTGTAACATGCACAATGGGCAGTTACCTGTCTACGCCACAGGGGGAATGCCTATTGTGATGTATGGCAATGCAACGTTCAGCTGAGTTCAGTACGGGTCTGAAATGCATCGGAGTCATCACACTCTTTGTCTCATAGATCGTAACCGACTACGAAGGGGTTAAACTATAGGAAGAAAGGATGATGAATGTGGAGAACAGAATCAAACAGGCATAATCGCCACAGGCTACCCTACGCTCTGGGATGGACTAAGGCTGATCCAGAAGCACTACACTATAAAACTCAAGCCACCACGCCAAAACCCGCCTAACCGTTCACTCTCAAAGTTCTACGATGAGTGCAATTGCTGCTCATGGGCAAGGTGAAGAAGAACTTGGAGAACATGTAGGCCTCAAGTCGGGGTGTCATCAGTCGCATCGAGGCAGCAGCGGAGTGGTGTCTACATTACTGTAGTTTTGATAGCTTCAGATCCGGAAGGGACCCATGCAGACTCACGGCCAAGAGGAACGCCACTTGTTCTCCTCATGCCTTTGCTAAAGCTACGTACACACACACATCGCTGCTATTTACTAGCTTCTCGCTTGTTCGTCTACTCGCCTCTATCTCATGGAACGTTCGCTGCAAGTTCCCGCGGCTTTAACTGCCAATGTACAGGCGAAAAGTTCTGAACTATGCATTCCAATTGGTTACTCGCTTACTCGCCCGAAGTTCAAATATTTTCAACACGGGATCCGCCCACATCGCATCGATTGTATAGTACTCGCCTACTTGCCTGCTCATCTTGCTGGAACACATCGACATTCTATTGACTTCATTCGCTGAGCGAGTAACTAGCAGCGACAGTGAACCTAGCTTAAAGTTGAGCTTGGTTGAAAAAAATGTAACGAGGAGCGTGTTCGCCAAGCAGTAACCAAAGAGAGATTTCACAAACTGTTAACACCACTTCATGTGTGTCACAAGCAGTACGTGTTACAACTGCAGGATATTTAAAAATGGAGGTTGTTTTGATTTTGCCGGTGTCAAATCTACTGACATTCACATATGCTTTTTAAAAAACAACACTTGCATTAAGATGGCAAGTATTGTGAGTGCTCCTGGTGAGTTTTTATCTGTAGGCTACTTGCATTTGTTATTGAAGAAAGTTGTTTGACCGCATTTGCTACGCTATGCTAATTTGACCGGGAAAGGAGGTTGCGTTTATTGACACGCCCATCCCTCCTACCCGAAGGGGCGGACGGGTTGAGAGAGGGGGGGAATCGCTTTAACGCTTTAAGTAGGCCTACTACTTAACTTCACACGAAACATCATCTTGGAGTTTACAGACCGTTTCCCAAAACCATCTTAGACAAGAATTATCGTAGGATCAAACGTAACTTTTAAGTGTCGTCTGGATACTTTAGGCGCGCTATGATTGATCTTAATTGTATGGCACAGAGGAGAGTAAATGGGGAACATGCGCTTGACGGCACATTTAAGACAGGCCTAAGCCTATAAGTATAACTATCATGGCATCATAGCTGACCTAGTAACCTAGTAACCTATTAGTAAAATACTTGGCACACTTGATAGAATTTGCAACTCTGACGAATAGGCCTACTCTAGTTGTTTGATTTAGGTATTTGTTTGTATTTGTTTTTGTCTATCTTTAGGTATTTGATTGTATTCATGACTGTTATAAAGTTACAGTCAGTAGTCAGGTAATTTACTTGTTTCCTCAGGTATGACATCAGGCAGAATTTGGTTGTGTGCGCTGTAGCCTATTTTGCGTATTTTGCCTGTCCTCTTCCCAGTGCGGAAAAGGGCTGTGGGTACTGACTGGATGCAGATACATGTAGCCTAGATTATGGGTGGGCGATATGGCAAAAAAGTTGTATCACGATATTTTAACATGAAATCACGATTTTGATTTTTTATCACGATCTTCCATCCAAAAAATAAAAACAACAAAAAACAACTTTCATATACTTGCAATTTGTAATTTGCAGTCAATACAATGTTAACACACTGATGACACTCTCATAAAGTGTACAATTGGAATACAATAATGTAAAGAATAAAGTGAAGACGACAACAAAAGTGAGAAAATGTCATTCTGATACTGATAATAAACATCCTCACTGCAAGACGATCTATACGATTTCTCCACTTTGGCAGATTCGAGACGATATTTTACTCAATATCGCGATTCACGATTTAATATCGTCATATCGCCCACCCCTAGCCTAGATATCATCGTATAGGACTGGAGGAGAACCTCAGGTCTTCTCTTTGCAAAAGCATGAGAAGAACAAATAGGCCTAAAATCAGTCAAAGTCAAAGTATAATTTTATTGTGAAAAATCTATGTAACAGGAGATTAAAGTTTTGTTTGACCTTGATATCGATTTCAAAAGAAAGAAGTTTACCGCACACTTATTTGACCTTTTGCTCGTTCATTCAGAGCGAACAACACGCATCACTGCTGTGCCTGAACGAGCCTGGTGACGGACAGGGGCGAGGCGCGATGTTCGCTCTGAATGAACGAGCAAGCAGTCAAATAGGTATGCAGTAAACTTCTTTCTTTTGAAGTGTTCAGCAATACTGCGTAACCAGAACCCAGAAGCATGCATGATCTTTGAACTGTTGCATAGACATAAACAATAATTACACCCACACACCCACTGTACAATAAATATACACACACAATGTGCAGTTCTCTCCTCCACTCACATGAACACACACAAACACAGACAATCAGTTACAGTGCCAGAGATACAATCAGTGGACATACACGTCCGTGCAGTAGTGTTAGATGCAGTAGGGCCCGGCCTACAGTATTTTAAGTGTAAAGAGTAAGTAGGCGGTGTTCCTGCTGGCCATGGGTCTGCATGGGCTCCTTCCAGATCTGAAGCAATCACAACTACAGTCATCTAGACTGGTGTGGGCTACTATACTAATCAATAACGAGTGTGAACGCTTAGATGCATTCTGTTTAATTTCCCACAGGTTATTCTTCTTTCACAGGTTATTCTTTTCACACAGGCATTTCAGTCTGTCCTGTTTCTTTATTTCTCTGCCAGACCTGGTTCTCATTATTAGGTTTGCTCACAGGTCTTTACACCACTGTCTGCTTCAGATGGCTTTACACCGCTGTCTGCTTCAGGAGGCTTTTTTTTCCAGGATTTTGGTTTCATTTTGACCCCAACTCTGGCATTAGAGTCATGTGTTCGACACAGTGACCATGACGAGGTACCATCGTGGGATGCTTTGTGTGTTTCACAGTGCCTGATTAATCTGTGTCAGAAATTGAGACATTTCCTCCTGGTGACAACTTACCCAGGTCTTCTTCTTGGTGTGCTCTGCAGAAGCATTTTGTGTCTGACCAGCTCTTCTACCTCTTCTCCTGCTGAAGAACTTTAAAGTGTTTATGAAACGAAAACAAACGGTCATTCCCATTAAAGCCTTGTTTTTTCTGATAGCATCGATGAGACTTTTAACCAAATCATCCTGGAGGAACTTGTGAAAATGGCAACTCAAAGTGTGAATTCTGTGAAATTTGGTGTGACTAATGAGCTGGGCTGTGACATCATAGAGGGGAGTCCCTGGTTTGCTAGTATGGCGATCTGAGAAAACAACACACATTTGATGGACCCACATCTTATAAAGGAACCAAAATTCTGATACAAACATCAGCGTGTCGAAAAACCACACATCCAACCTCATGAGAAAAAAAAAAACAGCAGCACAAATCTATTTCAGAGGCACTGATACATCTGCAGAAAGTGACATGTCTGACAGGCGAAGTGACGATTGTTGACATAGCCTGACAGTTCGTTTTGTTTATGGTTACGGTTGCTAAGGGCGCTTTGCCATGACCCACAGATGACATGGCGTGTGTATTTGTTGACAAATGGGGGGCATTTTGATTCAATTGCGCGATATAGTGTGATTGAAATGCATGTAGGCTACATGCAAAAATATCATCAACTAGAGAAAAAACTGAGGTATTAGGCTGTTGGAAAAACGCCCTATATAGCCTGAGTCCTCAGCATATTTTTAGCGTTTATCATTATTATTATTTTTTGTGCTCAAAGTCACAGGCGTCGCGTGTCCCTCAGCCGGACTCTGAGGACGAGGTGTGTCCAAACGTCAGCCAAACGTGCACCACAATACTAAAAACAAACAATCAACGCTTCAAAGTAGGCCTACGCTATGTGCATCTCTGTTTATTCGCTAAGCAGTAGCAGGACTTTTTCTAGGATTTTTTGGCATGAGGGAGCATCATGGCAGGTCACAGGGGGTGAAGGGGAGGTGTTCCCCCCCATGAATGAGAAATTTATTAGGGGCGCTCAAATATATATATATATATAAATAAAAGTATGAGGGTGCACCCACGGAGGTATGAGGGTGGAGCGCCCCTATTTCCCCGTTCAGAAAAAGCCCTGAGTAGCCCAATCTGTGAGTTGGCTGTTCTCGACTGAGAGCACCACGCTGATGTGCGGATATCCTCCCAAAACCAATTTATTGACCAGTTGAATGGCAATCAATAAAAAGTGCATATTCCGAGAGCATTCGCATCGGTTTGGCATGTAATGTGCATTACCCTTTCCTGAAAACAACATACAAAGCAGATGGACAAGGTAAAACGAGTAGCCTAAAGCAAAGCAGTGCACTCACCTGTCTTCGTGCCCGAGCAGTTACAGGGGCAGTTTCAGTCTGCACGCCGGCGATGTCAATTGTTGGAACTGCTTGAGGCAATAGCATTCTCTTCAGTCCAACCATGCCCGCGACCTCCACATTTGTGGTGAAGCACAAGGGGTGGAAATGTGCCGAGCACAACAGTGACCACGAGCTTGCTTCAAAACCACGCATTGGATCCACAGAGCCCTAGCTTGATTTAGCCTTCTCCTTGTCGGCCACAGTTCCATCATTCTTCACAGAAGGGAACTTGTGCAAAGATATTCCTTCTGTCAAGTAGCCATTTTTGCAGCTGGCACCGTTCGGCCCTCCAGCAACACACTGCTTGACACTGCGCTTTGTTTTGGTACTAGCCGCCATTGATCTGAACAAGGTGGAATGAGGTGAACTCACCCCTTCTATGTCACGCATATCATTTGCATAAAATTTGCATGTCACCAAAAAAAACACTTTTTGGGAACGTTTTAACATGACTTTTAGGACAAAATATCACCCAGACAATATCCCATTTTATTCACAAGGCTTAGAACTTTCAGAATCTGTCCTGGAAATGGTCAAATTCCTTTACTTTGTTTTCGTTTCATAAACACTTTAAGGTCTGGAAGTGCTTGCTGCAACCTCTCTGGCATGATAGGCGATGCGCGCAACCATAGCCAAGCCGTGCCCTCCTTGCGCTGTAGTCTTCCGTTCCACGAGCAGTTCGGCAGGGCTGTAGTCATTGCTAAGAGGCATTGTTCTGTATGTCAACAGAGCTTAGTAGGAATCACAGGATTTCTTAAGCAAGTTCTTGACCGTTTGAAGGGCACGTTAGGCCTCACCGTTACTCTGAGGATATTTGGGACTGCTGCTTATGTGACTTGTTATTGTGTCCAAGCAAAAGACCTTCATCTTGTGTCCAGAGAATTGTGGGCTATTATCACTAATGAGAGAGTCAGGAAGGGGGTGACTTCAGATGAGCTGTAATATTCATTCAGGTCTGGCAGGGATGAGTTGCGCAATCTCAACATTAAGAGAAATAATCGACAGCTAGGAGGCAAGTTTTCAACTTCAACATGAAAAGGTCTGCAACTAGTTTTTGCCAAGGCCTATGTTGAAGTTTGGTTGGCATCAAGGGTTCTCTTGGATTGACCGTCTCTTTGATACATTGTCTGGAAATGAGAGTCGGCTCTCTTATCTGGTTACTCAGTCCAGGCCAACCTACAATTTGGCTAGCCCTCTCCTTACATTTCACTACACTTTGGTGACCCTTGTGTATTTTCTGAAGCATAATAGTAGCAGCCTGTGACTAGCAGGTATGACCAAGGAGAGTAGAGATAGGAGGGCGTACTTGCGTCATCAGAGCGTAATACGACATGGCTGCGAGGGGAGACACTTTCTTCTAGGGGTCAGTTCTGGAGGCATGGTAAAGTGCAATGCTTCTACCAACAGGGTTGGAGTGTGGAACAGGTCATAGGACACCGTGAATTCTTGTCAGCTGTCCTTAATTATCCCCCATAACTAATGCTGACCGACAGTGGCAGTTCATTTGGCCACAAACTGGACATTAACGGGCATCCTCTTCCGACTGATTTTGCATAGTTTCCGGAGTCACATTTTGTATGCATCATGGCGTCACACCAACTGACCATGCGCCAGGGACGGTCTTATACGAGACGAATCACTCATGAAACCTTCCATAGGAATGAACGAGAGCATTTGGCTACGCGAACATGGCGTTTGCCGGCATCACTCCCACCTGTCCGGTAACGAGAGCCAATTGCTTGCTGAGCTGCGCGGTCACTTATCCAATCGTCTCGACGCCTCGACGCAAGTGCAAACGTAAACCTTTACGACTGCTCGTACCTAATCGGTTTGTTTGCTGGCGGCCATGTGGTTGTTTGCCGTCCGTGGAAACTTCATTGTGAATTGGGCAGAGAGCGCAACTTGACCACTAATCACCTTTCTGCGCCCATCCAAAATGCAGGTGCAAGACAAAGGGACAGATATAATCACGGAAATAAACCGGCCGTGTGCATACATGTGCACACCCGTTGTGGTTTTTCTTATGGTTGAAAACAAATAAGTAAGAAAAAGCAAAACGGGAGTAAGTCTGCAAGACAACTTGGATCAGTTAAGCTTTTTTTTTTTCTTATATTTTTCACCGTTGGTCAAAGCTATTATCAGTTTAGGCAACAACATGATATCACAGTTTAAAACACCAATTTTGAGGCAGGCTAGCCTACATCATTAATTTATTCAATTGCCTATTTTTTTATTAGGCCTACTGATGAGCAGGGACGACCATTGTGCTTACTGCTTTGGCTATCAGAAAATAAATCCAGTGTCTTTTCTGTACGATGACCGGAGAATGGATGCCCGTTTGACAGCCGGCCGGAAGAGGTGAAGTCCACGCAACTTGCTCCCACCTGCCGCAAAACAGAATGTTGTCGTGGAATGTGGCGCATGCGCAGATCAAAAATAGCATAACAAAAAACGCTGTTTTAAAGTGTTACTTTCATGTTTCGGTCATTCTAAGACTGCCATTAAACCCAGTTTTTCATTGTGATTCCAACCATATGAGTTGTGTATCGCTGTGTTGTCCCACTGTCACACAACATTATTTCCCCCATTCATTCTTATACCACTCGCCTCCAAAAGAGTTGTCGCCTATCCATCTGTTTGGAATAACAGCCAATAACCTGACTATCAATTAATCACTTGGCTTCAGAAGTCACTCATATGAAAGCTACAACCCTCCCGAATGAAAATGAATGTACAAAAATAAATTTCATGCACCAACGAAAGATTGACCCTTTATTGAACACAGACAGGGCAGATTTTCACAAGACAAAAGTTTTGTCGCCTATCGAACATAATGTGAAAATGAGCAGATAACTCACTTCAAAACACTTCAAATACGCAGATTGGGTGTCATACTTAATCACTGAATCACTCTCACCTCTCCAGAAAATCAACTTTGGCCTTAGGTGTACAGATGGTGTAACTTCAATCTGCTCATTACCGTGCCGGGCCGCGGCAGCGTACCGTGATCATTACACCCTGTGGCCATTCGGAATGCGGGGGGCAGTATAGCACCGCTTTTGCAGAGCAGCGTCTGCCTGTGTCTGTGGTCTGTTTGTGCCTCCGTCCTTGCCCGTCCCCCAGTTTTAGTAGTAGTAGAAATACAGTCAGCAAATTGCATGTTTTATTTAGCATTGGGCATTTGATAGGGCATTTGATAATAACACAAGTGTGAGCCCTAAACAAGACCACAATGTGAATTTAAACTCGACTTTTTCTCTGTCTTGCATTCACCGTCTCCCAATCCGTCTCTAACTTATTTCAGCACTATTCAAGCCAGGAACGGGTATCCTCAGGATACAGAGTTTGCATAGGCTACCTACTACAATTTGAACCGGTAAAGACAATTAAAACCGACTCAATCAGACAGGAACACCATTGTAATTAAGTGTGTCCCGTAACGCCAGCATGAGAGAGATCGAATTTTAAATTTGGCGACGACATTGTGTTGCACGTAACAGTGGGCATTTGATAATAACACACGCGCGAGCCCTAAACAAGACCGCCAGTCGACTGTGATTTGATTTTATTATTCTGCATTCATGCCAGGAACGGATTGTGAACACTTATGACCGCTTCTTTGGAGGCTGGATAACCTGTCACACCACGACGTGTCACAAAAGGCTGTGCACTGCCTTTAAAAAAAAAAAAAAAAACACAGCAGTCGTATTGTCACGGGGGTGACAAACTTGGACTAACTGTTATTCTCACTGATTGCAAATGTTTGCAGGTGCCAATGGGAAGAGGGAGAAAGGTGATTGGGTGTACGGGGTGGGTATGGGCTTTTTGAATGCAGGTGGCAAGATGGCGAGGAGGATCCGGAGGAGGACGAGACGCACAGCTACCGCACAAGAGAAGGGTCGGAGAGACTACCGCGGCCGGGGGGCAGCCTTGGGAGGGGGGTGAGCTGCACGCCGGTATCCGGTTGGGGCCAGGAGGGCACGCGTTCGGTCCTTTGGACGACACAAGCAACAGACGACTACGAATGGCGCGGACGGCATATTGCCTGAACGAGGTTTGCGGCCAGAGTCACGAAGAGGTTGCGTTGGAAAGCTGGTGGTGGAGGACGCTTTCCACCGAAGTTAAGTGCCACGCCTGGTCACCATAGCCTTCACCTTGAAGCCTCCTCCCCGCTGTGTGCGCTGCCCCTGGCCCGCTCTGTCTGTCACTCACTCACTCTCTCACTCCCGGACCCAGCGAATGCACGATCGGAAAAGACTTTTTGCGCAGCGAGGATGGCCACCCCTACACCATCGTTTTATGTGTGCTGTGTTGGTTGCTGTGCTGCTCACGTGTGCTCCTTTAAATAAGTAGCTTAGTTACTCGTGCTGTGTAGGCATATTTTATTCACAATTGGTGATGGGAGTTAGCATCCCCCTGTGCGTTATTCATACGAATTCAGAGACTCGAAGCCTGTTTACCCTTCTCCTATCTCCACCAGCTGATCCGCCTCCGCGTGCCCAGACGAGCCAGGTGGCCCCGCCCAACCTGTCGGAGGCTACGATGCGCACGGACCGAGTGAGAGGTTTGAGGTGCTGATCAGAGACATTGGACCATTGGACCCCGCGGACAGAGAACTGGTTACACATCCACACACACGCGCACACACACACACACACATGCATACAGAACTATGTCTCCAAATAGAAAATAAATACTTGATTTAAATGACTTTGTTGTCTTGGTGTTTCCTGATGTGTACAATGCTCCTCGGGGTAGTTGGTATTAAGTGGGGGTGCCGCTGTCAAACGCGCACCCCCCACCTGTGACAGTATGATAAGTGTTAAGATAAGTGTGAAATTCTTTTTTTTTTTTTTTTTTTGCTTAGGCCTATTTTTTTGGCAAACGAATTCATTAATAGGCCTAATTACTTCTATTGTTAAGGCGGCTACATAGTATAATTTGTTTTCATTATTTCATAATTGTTGTTGGTGGTAAGCCTATATAGGCTACTATATAGGCTATTTTTAATTAGGCTAGTTGAATGATTCAACCAACCGCCCGAATTTAATTAAAATATTTGGCTATAGGCTACTTTCGATTCGATTGTGTGTGCTCTTCTTAAAACCTGATTTTAATATGGCAACCAAGCATAGGCCCTACACATTGTGAGGGACTAAACAAGTGCGTCCAATGCGAATACTCCCTCTTGTGTTGTTGGAGAGAGAGAGAGCTCTTTTGTGTGCGTGTGGGGGTTTAATCACCCCCTCCCCCACAGACAAACATTCACTCCGTCACACAGTTGAAGACTGTAGTTAGTTGACATCTATGTAAGCGCCCCTCCAGGCGTCTGCCTGTGTTTGTGCTTCCGTGCTTGTCCATCCCCCAGTTTTAGTAGTAGTAGAAATACAGTCAGCAAATTGCACGTTTTATTTAGCATTGGGCATTTGATAATAACACAAGTGTGAGCCCTAAACAAGACCACCATGTGAATTTAAACTCGACTTTTTTCTGTCTTTCATTCACCATCTCCCAATCCAGTTTGCATAGGCCTACCTACAATTAAATTAAATAAAAAAGACGTTTTTTTAAAAAAAATATTATTATTATTATTAGTGCTTGTGGACACTTGTGAACTATGACTCCTTCTTCGGAGGCTGGATAACCTGTCACACCACGAGCTCTTTTGTGTGCGTGTAGGGGTTTAATCACCCCCTCCCCCACAGACAAACATTCATAGCGTCACACAGTTGAAGACTGTAGTCAGTTGAAATGTATGTAAGCACCCCTCCAAGCCGTGTGAGTTTAACAGTTTGCGGCCAAGAGTTTTTTTTTCACGAGCGCGCGCGCGCGCGCACGCACGCACGCACGCACACACACACACACACACACACACACACGAGAGATGCAAGGCAGAGTATGGATATTGTTTCAAAAGTTTGAATGTTTATTTGTTGTGATGTTACAAATAGCAATAAAAACATAGATCAATAAAAAGGCGTTCAAAAAATCAAACTATGCCTAAAAATAAATCCTTACAAAGTCTTTTAAGTGTCCAGGTGTAGGCCTAGCCTAGCCTACTTCAATGTCCTTACTCCCGTGTCCATACTGTAAATCCCATGGTGCAAAAAGTGCAGTTGGCTAGTGACTCAACAAGGGTGGCAGCAACGCAGTCTGGTCTTGATTCAGAATTCACTCAGGACAAAGGCGGCATTCAAAAAAATCTAAGTAGGCTATGCCTAAAAATAAATCCTTACAAAGTCTTTTAAGTGTCCAGTCACCTGGATAGGTATACAGTCATCGACCAAATCATCGATCTAGGTGGTGAGCCCACTGGTAGGTGAAGGGAAAGAGCGCACTACTGCACAAACAACAGGCCGAGTCGCAGGAGACACAGCGAAAGGGACGGAACGCAATTCTGGTTAAGCCGGGCAGAAAGGATGTTTTCTGCTGTCTTTATCTGCAGTGTAGCCTACATTAGGCAACTTGTAAAGGCTGCTGTGTAGGCATTGTCTACTAAAACTCTGTATACTTGTAAAATAAATGTACACTCTTACTGAAATGTCAAGTTTAGCCTACGTTTATTTGTCTATACACAGAATTAAAAATCAATAGGCCTACAATAAAAACAATATGAGGTAATAAAAGAGTATGACGTGTGTGCATCCGTTTTTTTTGTTCAACATTGTTCAACATTGTCATAAGATGGTGCGGAGAACCAGGTAAAGACCACAAATGCCCAGACGCTAACCAGACATGGATACCAAATTATTTCTATTTATTTATTATATTTTTAGGCTTAAACATATGTTAGCCTACTAAATATTGAAAGAAGGAAAAGAAAAGACAGACACGTCGAGGCTACTGGTCGTAGCCTATTACAGCAAATCGAACATGCGCTTTATGCACACATAGCAATAAAGTAGTAAAAGGAATTCAACTTCGGAGCGCAGTGGGTTTCGTGGGTCCGGGGGGGTGGTGATGGCACGTTTGGTGTCTTTCCACCACCCCTGCACGGAGAGTGCATGGATGGAAAGCATATCCATAAAGCATCTGCATTCCTTCTGGAAGAATTAGGCTACAAAGAGCTGGTTACAATTTCAGTAGTTCTAGGCTATTATTTCCATAAAGGAATCGAATAGCCTAATTGTCATAACAAAAGTTGCAGTTTCAGTCAAATAGCTCATATTAAGTGGAGGACGAGTAATATTTCATAAGCATATTTTAGTTCATATATTATGTAATTCATTCTGCAAAAATGAGTATATTTTTCTCTCAAAAAATGACATTGGTTTCAATGAGGGCACTCTTGTTCTGGCAGGGACTCGCTTTTCGGCACGACACTGGCTGTGCCAAACATTGTTTAAAAGTTTTTATCAAATTTTGGTCGGCACACAAGGTTTTGGACATACTAATTTCTAGTGGCACCTGGGCTGCGTTTGGTGCATTGATCAGTCATGTTGCCTAGCGAAAAAGACAGCCTGGGTGAGAGGATGAGATCTTCCTCGGCTGGCGAGCGCTCAGCATGTGTGCCCACGCGTTATCTTCTCTCCCAAGACCCGCCAGTTGCTTACAAGTCAATTTGAGCACGAAAACAGCAAAGACAATGTGATATTTCATTCAAATAGGGCCTACACACTCCAAATAAAACATTGGTCGGAGGGATTTTCAACCGGACCGCAGCGCGAGCAGACAGTCAGTGTGAAAAGCCAACTCTACCGGGAAAATCGCCGCTCGCTTACTATCAGTGCGCGAGCCCTGAAAATCGCAGCTCGCTTACCATCAGTGCGCGAGCTCTCGAAACAGTGAAGTGGCATATCGCAACAGCACATGCGGATCAGCCAAATCATATGCAACAAAGTCGCCAACAAAGCGAGGATTTAACGTTTAATAGGCCTATGCCAACGTTGTGTGAATACGGGAATTGGACAGCCATGCACTGTCCTTTCAATAGGTATAGTAGAATAATAGGTATAAGACCGCTTCGGTTTCTTTTCACCTAATGGGGAAAGCATAATTTCCATGCACTGCACGAAACTACTAAGCATAAAGTTAGCGATCAAACAAAAAATATTGGTTGTTGTCATTACAGCATTTAATAGCCTATGCTATGGCTGTTGTTTAAAATAGGCATTGGATTGCCAACCGTCCCTTGTATTAAGAAACAAACGTATGGATATGAGCTGACATGGGACTCAATGTCGTTCAAATGCAGGGAATTGCATCTGTTTTTTTTTCCCTTTTGTATTCGTTTGCGTAATTAGGCTATAGTTTTTCTGTGCGTTCCGGGACCTCTGTCCAACTCACCGTCGCTGTGATGTCATATGTTTTTTGCGTTCCGGTACCTTGTGATTTACAAATTAAGCATTGATTACGGAAGTGTAGGTTAGGTTATCGCCCCAGCTGTTGGCGATGTAAGATAAATAGCCAACGCTTAAACACTCAAACGCGGCGCTGTAGGTTACTGCAGTGAGGTTTAGGCCCCCTATTGCACTCTCCATAATTTTTACGAAATGAAAAAAGTATCCACATCCAGATAACAAGTTTGAAGTTGCAATATTAGACGTTTCAAATCTTGCGATGCGAGAATCGGTATCGGGGCTTGTGGCTTCAATTTACGTCTACACATAGGCTAGAGCTTGCACATTAATAGCAATTCATCCGATCATCATAAAAAAAAAGAAAAGAAAATTCATTAGGCTATTTATTCTTTTTATGACTCTTCTTACTTCCTGGAGGTGTTCTCACACAATTTAATTAGGCATGTCGTTATCCGCTGAATCGGTGCGTGCTGGTGAATATGAGCATATTAATATGCCGTCAACATTGTCTAAAATATTCCATATGGTAATAAATGTTGCCAACACATTTGCGCTTCTTCACCACTCTGTGCTATGGTTATCTGATATGAACAAGAGAGAGAGAGTGAGAGAGAGAAAGAGAGAGAGTGTGTGTGTGTATGTGTATGTGTATGTGTATGTGTGCGCGCCCGTGTGTGCGTCTGAGTGAATGGGTATTGAGCGAGCGCTCCCAAGTGCCACCCGGCGGTTGTTTGTGTACACTGCAGCTAGGCCCGGTACGTACCGAGGTGGATGACGTGGCATTACCTCGGTAAAGGGTGTGCATTGTAGGGGGACCGACTGTATGTTTAGGGTCATTGTAATCATGGAAAGCAACACAATGAAAATCAATGGAGTTCAATGAGAGATGGTGACATATTCGCTATTCGTAGAGCAATACATGTTTAACTTCATGATTTAATCAATGATAAAAGCCCTCAAACACCTGCAGCATGCATGCAGCTCCTCATAAGAGCTGTATCTGTACCATGGTTCACTTTATGCACCATTTCTCTTTTTTCATATTCTTCATCTCCAACACCATATAGTTTTGATGCTATCAGTTCTAAAATGGTTGATCTTGGGATCTTGACTTCAGAGTATGAGTCCCATTAGCCTTCATTTTTGTCAGAATTAGGCCTGACATACTCTTGGCTGGCTTTTTTGAGACAGGACAGTGGGAGAGACTTCTTTGGTGTTAAAGGTGAAGAATTTGGAAAAATACATGGTGCCTAAAGTCAAACATGGGAGGGGATACAGCTCTTATGTGGAGCTGCATGCATGCTGCTAGTGTGTGAGGGCTTTTATCATTGATTACATCATGAAGTTAAAAATGTATTGCTCTACGAATAGCAAATATGTCACCATCTCTCATTGAACTCCATTGATTTTCATTGTGTTGCTTTCCATGATTACAATGACCCTAAACATACACCTAAGGCCAAAGTTGATTTTCTGGAGAGGTGTGCGTGAATCAGTGATTAAGTATGACACCCGATCAGCGTATTTGAAGTGTTTTGAAGTGACTTATCTGCTCATTTTCACCTTATGTTCGATAGGCGACAAAACTTTTGTCTTGTCAAAATCTGCCCTGTCTGTGTTCATTAAAGGGTCAATCTTTCTTAGGTGCATGAAATTTATTTTTGTACATTCATTTTCATTCGAGAGGGTTGTAGCTTTCATATGAGTGACTTCTGAAGCCAAGTGATTAATTGAAAGTCAGGTTATTAGCTGTTATTCCAAACAGATGGGTAGGCGACAACTCTTTTGGAGGCGAGTGTATACCCCATCACTGACTAATCTCAAATAGTCAGTTTGAGGCGCAGCCAAGATGGCCGCCGAGTGATGGGACTTATGGGAACAGACTTTGCCATGCGCACCGTGTCCGCAGGCACCGCCCCCGTACTACACCATGCACAATGCATTTTAAAGTGAGTGATTACTCTTATCCAATCTACGTTTTTTGGGTATTACTAGCCTTCTTGAGCCACTCAGGAGTAGTCCATTCAGTGTTGCCAATTTAGCGACTTTGTCGCTATATTTAGCGACTTTTGGCCACCTCTGGCGACAAAAAAAATCATCTAGCGACTTAGCGACTTTTCAGGCTCATTCTGGCCAAATCTAGCGACTATTTCGCTTGTCTTGTGAGAGGCAAAACAGTCTCCCTCCCCACAACACCACCCAATGCATTTTCAGTGGCGGGTAGAGACAGACGTGACACATGAGGCAGTACGGTGTGGCAGCTTTTGTGATACGCACAGGAATTCTCATGCGCATGTACATCTGCTTGTATGAGGCTACGGCAAGCGATATGGGACAAAGATATGGCAGGAACCGAATGTCAACAAACCGAGATAGGCTACACAATCTTCGATATGGTCACCAAGTGTTTTGGGACTGTCATTTATGTTATGCCTACACTTTGGAATTAGATCAGAGTCTTGTTGTTACACAGGTATATTTGATTTACCTCAACTGTACCCTGTACTTAACTTTACTCGGTCTACCCTACAAGCCGATACATCCGGTGCGTATCACAAAAGCCACCACAACGGCTCCTTATGTATATGAATTTAAATGAGCACTAGCAGGCTGGCCGCACCGACCGCAGTGAATCCCGGGCACTGGCGACAAAAAAACCCCTCATCTAGCGCCTTTAGTTGTCACGGACAGAAGAGGACCCAAGAGCGCAAGTTCAAATTCAGAGTTCTTTATTGAAGGGTTTCAGGCGGGAAGAGGAGTGAGATGATCGTGAGGTCTTGGGAGGTTCCGGTTCCAGGGGTGCTAGGAGTGCCAGGGGTGTCAGGGGTTCCAGGGGTGCTTGGGGCTCTGGGGTTCTTCAGGGTCCTGTGGGTTACCTGGGCTCCGGGGATCACCAAATGTCCGGGGGTGTCCAGTCCAAAGTGCTTAGTGTGTGTGTCCCCCAGTGATCGAGCGGCGTATCGGGCTGAGGGTGGTGAAGCGTCTGGGCTCGCTCATCTGGTGGTCGGAGACCTGGGGGAACACACACACAACAGCAATATGAATGGCAGGCAGAAGTACAGATCAGGGCTGGGCAATAATCGTGGTGAGAGACAGAAGGCAGAATCGAGTTACCGGAGGGGCTGAAGATTGGAGAGTAGTCGAGATCCAGAAGGCAGGTCGGGATAGTCGGGGCAGTAGAACAAAGAGGCAGTCAAGAAAGGTTCGGTATCACAGACAGGAGTCAGAGCGCAGACAGGCAGGTTACTGGTCCGGGTTTGAAGACGATCTGACAGGGCTTGGCTGAAAAACAGGGCTTGATATACTGGGAGAGGTTAGTGGGGAAATGCAGTGCAGCTGGCAGAGTAATTAGAACAGAGTGAGGCAAGGTGAGGATGGTGTGTGGGAAATGCAGTGCAGCTGGCCAGGTAACAAGAGCAGAGCAGGGCGGAGCCAGGTGGAGCTCGTTAGGCAGAGTAGGGAGAGAGTGAGCAGAGTGGCAGAGAATTGAATGCAATTAAGGTTGTTACCAAGGAGAGAGAGTGCTCATGACAGGACCCCCCCTCCAAGGGACGGCCCCAGAAGTCCCAAGAACAACATCATGCCGGGAGGGTGGAGGGGAGCAGGCGGCGGGTCAGAACTCCTCCGAGCGGTCCGAGTGAATATCCTCATCCTCAGAAGGAGCTGGAGGGTCACGGTCGGGAGACAGGACAGGCACTGAGACAGGAGCAGGGTCAGGCACAGGACAGGAAGCCGGGCGGGCAGGACGGCTAGGGACCCCTCTTGGACGGCCCCTGCGGATTGCAGGTTGATCAGGATGTAGTCGGTGGAAGTCAGTGATGAGGGTCCGGTCCACTATCCTCCTGGCCGGGATCCAGGTCCTCTCCTCCGGACCATATCCCTCCCAGTCAACGAGGTACTGGAGACCCCTACCCCTTCGCCTAGAGCGGAGCAGCCGCCGGACGGTGAAGACAGGACCGCCATCTACGAGGCGCGGAGGAGGTGGCGCCGGAGCTGCAGGGACCAGGGGACTTTCATTGACCGGCTTGACCTTGGAGACGTGGAAGGTGGGGTGGACCCGCATGGAAGCGGGCAACTGAAGCCGGACCGCCGTTGGACTGATGACTTTCTGCACAGGAAAAGGACCAATGAAGCGAGGGGCCAGCTTTCGTGATTCAACCCGCAGCGGCAGATCCCGGGCAGACAGCCAGACCTTCTGACCAACCCGGTAAGTAGGTGCTGGGGTCCTCCGTCGGTTGGCACCGGCGGCGTAGCTGGTTCCAGACTTCAGGAGCACAGTGCGAGCCTGGGCCCAAGTGCGGCGGCAGCGGCGGGCATACGCAAGAGCAGACGGACAGGTGGCATCCGCTTCCTGGCTGGCAAACAGTGGAGGTTGATACCCGTAGACACACTGAAAGGGGGAGAGCCCGGTGGAGGAACTGGTGAGTGAATTATGGGCATATTCCACCCAGAGCAGGTGTTGAGCCCAGGCCCGGGGATTTTGGGAGGCCACGCACCTCAGTGCCTTCTCCAGCTCTTGGTTCATGCGTTCAGTTTGGCCGTTTGACTGCGGGTGGAATCCAGACGATAGGCTGGCGGTGGCCCCAAGGAGATGACAGAACTCCTTCCAAAAGGTTGCTGAGAATTGCGGGCCCCGGTCTGACACTATATCCTGGGGTAGGCCATGGATACGAAACACATGTTCCAGGACCACCTGGGCGGTCTCCTTAGCAGAGGGTAGTTTGGGAAGGGGCACGAAGTGGGTCATCTTACTAAAGCGGTCAACAATGGTAAGGATGACTGTGTGTCCGTCAGAGGGCGGAAGACCCGTAACAAAGTCCAGTGAAACGTGGGACCAGGGCCTCTTGGGTATGAGTAGGGGTTGCAGCAACCCAGCAGGAGGCTGGTTTGGGGACTTGTTTCGGTTACAAGTGGGACAAGCTCGGATGAATTCTCTGACATCCCGTCTCATCCGCCGCCACCAGAACCGCTGGCGGACCAGATGAAGGGTGCGAGTGATGCCGGGATGACAGGCCAAACGGGATTCGTGCCCCCACTGAATCACAGGTGACCTGAGATTTGCTGGAACAAACAGACGGTTGGGGGCGCTGGTGCTTGGGCCTGGCTGGTCCCGAAGAGCCTCCATGACCTGCTTCTCGATCTCCCAGGTGAGGGCCGCTACGACAAAGTGGCTGGGAAGAATGGGGGCTGTCATGGCGGTGGTCTCGTCCTTCTGAAACATCCGGGAAAGAGCATCAGGTTTGATGTTGCGAGATCCCGGGCGGTAGGAGAGCGTGAAATTGAAGCGCGTAAAGAACAGAGACCACCGCTGTTGACGGGAGTTCAGCCTCCTGGCTGTTTGGATATACTCCAGGTTTTTGTGGTCTGTCCACACTACGAATGGTTCCTTTGACCCCTCTAACCAGTGCCGCCATTCTTCAAGGGCGAGCTTGACAGCCAACAGCTCGCGGTTCCCAATGTCGTAGTTGCATTCGGCAGGGGTTAGCCGACGGGAGTAGAAGGCACAGGGGTGCATCTTGCCATCCTCAGCTGCTCTTTGAGAAAGCACTGCACCCACTCCCACGTCCGAAGCATCTACCTCCACCACAAACTGCCTTGCTGCATCTGGCATCTGGAGGATGGGAGCAGAAGTGAAACATGTCTTGAGGATATTGAAGGCCTTATCAGCAGCTGATGTCCATTGGTACGGTTGTTTAGTGCTGGTTAGCGCAGTGAGGGGTGCAGCCACTGTGCTATAGTTTCTGATGAATCTCCTATAAAAGTTGGCAAAGCCCAGGAACTGTTGCAACTTTTTCCGAGACTCAGGAACTGGCCAGGAAGTGACAGCCGACACCTTCGTGAGATCCATCTGAATGCTGCCCTCGGTCACCACATACCCCAGGAATGAAACGGTTTTGGCATGGAACTCGCACTTCTCTGCCTTCACGAAAAGAGAGTTCTCCAGCAGGCGGCGCAGGACCAACTGGACGTGGTGCGTGTGTTCTGACAGAGTCTTTGAGAATATTAAAATATCGTCAAGGTACACAAATACGAACGTATTTAGCATGTCCCTGAGGATATCATTCACTAGGGCTTGAAAAACTGCTGGGGCATTGGTGAGGCCGAAGGGCATGACGAGATATTCATAGTGGCCGGTTGGTGTGTTGAACGCCGTCTTCCATTCGTCTCCCTCCCTCATCCGCACCAGATGGTAGGCATTGCGAAGGTCCAGCTTTGTGAATACAGTGGCTCCCTGCAGCAGTTCGAAGGCAGACGAAAGTAAGGGCAGTGGGTAGCGATTCTTAACCGTAATGTCGTTCAGACCCCGGTAATCTATGCATGGACGAAGAGAACCGTCCTTCTTGCCGACAAAGAAGAATCCCGCTCCTGCGGGGGAAGATGACGGTCTAATTATCCCGGCGGCAAGAGAGTCATTAATGTAGTCCTCCATGGCCTTTCTTTCCGGGGCTGACAGTGAATACAGACGACCCTTGGGAGGTGCTGTGCCAGGCAGGAGATCAATCGCGCAGTCATAGGGTCTGTGTGGGGGTAGAGATGTCGCCTTGGATTTGTTGAACACCTCTTTCAGGCTGTGGTAACAGGCCGGAACATTGGATATGTCGGGGGTAGCGCTAGGTCTTTCCCGGTGAACGGGCAGGGTGGCCCCCCCTTAAACAGGTCTGGTGACAACTCCTTCCCCACTCACGGACTGTTCCTGTCTCCCAGTCGATGTGGGGGTTGTGCTGACGGAGCCACGGGTATCCAAGAATGAGTGGTTGGCCAGGTGAGTGTAGGAGGTGAAACTGGATGGACTCCTGGTGGTTTCCTGACAGCAGGATTGTCACAGGGGTGGAGATATGAGTGACAGTGCCAAGATGATGCCCATCCAGGGCTCGTGCAGGAATGGGTTGTGTCAGTTGATGATGGTTCACGCCCAGTTGCCGTGCAAGCTCAGGGTCCATGATGTTTGCTTCGGCTCCGGAATCCACAAGGGCGGCCAATGTATGAGTCTTGTCAGAAAGCTGAAGGCGGAGATGAAGCAGGGTTTTTCGGATGGAGGGAGACTGAAGATTTGTTGAGCTCACCCGGATCTCCCCTACACCTGGTGAGCTGCGGCTTTTCCCGGACAAGTGGCGACACGGTGATTTTCACCACCACAGTAGAGGCAAAGGTTGGAGCTTAGACGGCGCCGACGCTCCTCGGGAGTCAGAGAGGCACGGCCAATCTCCATGGGCTCAGGCTGATTGAGTTGGCTTTGGGACTTGACAGGCAGGGGCTGGACAGAGGCGGTATCGACCTGAGTGCGGATGGCAGGTTGACTGAGACGGCCCTTCTCCCTCCCCCGGGTCTGTATGCGGCGGTCAATGCGGACGGCAAGGTCAATGGCGGCATCAAGCGTTGAGGGCGGGTCATGGGAAACAAGCGCGTCTTTGATATAGTCCGCCAGGCTATGGAGGAAGGCTTGCACCAGTGCCTCTGGGTTAAACGAGCTTTGACTGGCCAGGGTACGAAAGTCAATGGAGAAGTCTGCCACTGTCCGATTGCCCTGACGGATGGTGAGCAGAGCTTGTGACGCTTCGGCTGTTGGCGAGCCTAGGTCAAAGACCTTTAACATCTCCTCCTCAAAGGCACTGAAGGAGGCACAGGCTGGGGTTTGCCGGTCGAATTCCGCCGTTCCCCACAACCGAGCTCGACCGGTGAGATGTGTGATGACATACCCCACCTTGGCTCCCTCTGTTGAGAAAGTCCTGGGCTGTAGTGCAAACTGGATTCGGCAGCTGCTCAAGAATGGTCTCACTTGCTTCTGGTTGCCATCAAAACGTTCCGGGTTCCCAATCTTTGGTTCAGGAGTGTGGGGATCTGGTGGCAGCACTGCCGGGCCTGCAGCATTGGGACCTCCAGCGGAGGGATGAAGGAGTGTCGGTGGTACAGGAACAGAAGGACCAGGGGGGGGTGCAGGTGGAGTAGCCGGGTTTGAGAGTAGTTGCAGGGCTTGGGCTAGCTGTTGTTGCTGCAGTTGGAACTGTTGCTGTTGTAGCTGAAACTGTTGCTGCTGCTGCTGAAGCTGTTGCTGTTGCTGCTGGATCTGTTGTTGCTGCTGGTTGAATTGCTGTTGTTGTTGGTTGCCTAGCTGGAGAAGGGAAGCGATGTCGCCAGCCATCCGATTTATGTCTCCCTCAGAGCGTTCCAGTCGCTGTAGGGCAGTCATCTCTGGCTCTTCTTCCATCGTGGTCAGGGAGTGCGCTGGGTCCATGATGGTCAGATCGTTCTGTCACGGACAGAAGAGGACCTAAGAGCGCAAGTTCAAATTCAGAGTTCTTTATTGAAGGGTTTCAGGCGGGAAGAGGAGTGAGATGATCGTGAGGTCTTGGGAGGTTCCGGTTCCAGGGGTGCTAGGAGTGCCAGGGGTGTCAGGGGTTCCAGGGGTGCTTGGGGCTCTGGGGTTCTTCAGGGTCCTGTGGGTTACCTGGGCTCCGGGGATCACCAAATGTCCGGGGGTGTCCAGTCCAAAGTGCCTAGTGTGTGTGTCCCCCAGTGATCGAGCGGCGTATCGGGCTGAGGGTGGTGAAGCGTCTGGGCTCGCTCATCTGGTGGTCGGAGACCTGGGGGAACACACACACAACAGCAATATGAATGGCAGGCAGAAGTACAGATCAGGGCTGGGCAATAATCGTGGTGAGAGACAGAAGGCAGAATCGAGTTACCGGAGGGGCTGAAGATTGGAGAGTAGTCGAGATCCAGAAGGCAGGTCGGGATAGTCGGGGCAGTAGAACAAAGAGGCAGTCAAGAAAGGTTCGGTATCACAGACAGGAGTCAGAGCGCAGACAGGCAGGTTACTGGTCCGGGTTTGAAGACGATCTGACAGGGCTTGGCTGAAAAACAGGGCTTGATATACTGGGAGAGGTTAGTGGGGAAATGCAGTGCAGCTGGCAGAGTAATTAGAACAGAGTGAGGCAAGGTGAGGATGGTGTGTGGGAAATGCAGTGCAGCTGGCCAGGTAACAAGAGCAGAGCAGGGCGGAGCCAGGTGGAGCTCGTTAGGCAGAGTAGGGAGAGAGTGAGCAGAGTGGCAGAGAATTGAATGCAATTAAGGTTGTTACCAAGGAGAGAGAGTGCTCATGACATTAGTGACTTTTTGGTGCACCTGGCGACTTTTTAAAACGTGCATTTTCAGTGAGAAATTCATCATTTTTCTGACTCTGCGCTGCCGTCAGAAGCGTTTCCCACGGTTAAGCAGGGCTGCAGATTAGCTCTGAGGCCTAAGAAAAATAAGAGTTTGGTTCCGGTTGGTTGTCAGGTTTAGTCATGGGTCGGTCGGAATTTTTTTTTTTTTTCAAAACAATTTTTTTCCCTTTTTTTTTAATGTCCGACCCACCCAACACCCCATATGCGCCAGATTTCGTCATAAACTTTGTTGAACAATGCCAAGGACGATAGTGGAGTGTGGCCTGCTAAAGCTACAATGAAATATGTAAGGGATAATGTATTGTCCACACGTGACTATAGGAAAATATTTTACCGACGAGGCGAATATTTCTAACACCCCCGACGCCGAAGGTGGAGGGGTGTTATTCCGCTTCCAAGGGAAATATTTTCCGATAGTCACGTGTGGACAATACATTATCCCGCTTATTATACGGCTTTTACCAACATTAGAAAGCATAAATAGTTAACCAGTAGTTTAAAACATGTTTATTGCCATTTTATAGCGTGCACAAAGAAAGATAGTTCGTGGAACGCTCATACTTTAAAAAGGTTACCAAGCAACAGAGTTTAGCTACTTTCTAACTTGTTACAGCCACGTTGCGCTTCAACCTGTTTGCAGGCTGCGTCGTTCACTGCGTGATATCTTCATAACAGGAATATTTCTATCTAATCGGCGACAGTATTCCAGAAAAAAGCATAGCAACCCAAGCACTGCTGTGCGCCCTGACCATCATTATCGATCCTGCTACAGGCAGAGAACTGTGCGCCAGATGGTTGGCTGAAGTTGGCAACTTCTACCCTACAGGCTGCACCCTGTCAACGAACTCATCACTTATAACTTAAAGGCTAATAAGAATTAATGAGCCAAGATAGCCTACTGACCGTCACCGAAATGAGGATATGATCATACAGCCTACCGTTTCTGGCAATACCTGTCCAGCTGCCAGTTGCCTGACACTGCTATTTTAGCTCCTGTAGGCCTAGGCTATGTCCCGTTTTCTTTTTTTTTTTATTCCTTTCCATCATCGGTTGTAGACCATATTTTTCTTGGGATGAAGGTTCTGGCTTGGAAACATTCTATTTAGCCTACACACTTTTTGTTTTACGCGAGGATGTAGACCCCTGAGGCGATATGAATGTGATCGAGGGGCAACATCGTCATTGCCATTAAATCATTATTGTAGGCAACTGTAGTAGTCCTAGGTCTTCATCGAACAATCGTATTTGTGGCGACATCATCGTTAATTTCTATTTCATTATTTGGAGGAGGTGCGGAGAGTGAGACCGAGCTGCTGCTGCGCGATGGTGGAGGGACAAGCAGAGAGAGGGCCAGAAAATAACGGGCTCGGGCCAACGGACTTCTTGGTTAACAAGGCCTTGTGGTAAATGAAAGAATGAAGGGAAACTTGGGCAAAACATTTCCCTTCTCTCGTATTAACTTATTTTACAATTACAAGGTATTGATACAGTGCTACTTTAGAATTGCTGTAACAAGTTATGCATCTCGTCCAACATGCAGCGTGACTGAATGGAAGCCCTTTTCTAATACGACGAGACAATATCAATACATTCAAAAATCGTGGATGCTCATAATGTTTTCTGTGTGATGCATTTCGAGGCAGGTGGTCAGGCTGTGTCCGTGTCGGGTGTTGAGGTAAGGCGATTGACTTATCATTTGACAGGCATTTTCGCCAGGTTCCCAAACTACATCGCAGCCTATTAGTCTGCAAGAACGCTGTGAGGCAAGTTATTTAAAAACTTACGAGCTACGACTACCAATTAGCATGTTGTTGTAGCATAATAATTAGCCAACAACGTGACCGATAGATGCGCTGCGCAACTCTGCAGTGACATTTGGGGTTTTCTAATATCAAGCCGGGCGGCACTTGTGGCATTTTCGCCAGGTTCCCAAACTACATCGCAGCCTATTAGTCTGCAAGAACGCTGTGAGGCAAGTTATTTAAAAACTTACGAGCTACAACGACTACCAATTAGCATGTTGTTGTAGCATAATAATTAGCCAACAACGTGACCGATAGGTGCGCTGCGCAACTCTGCAGTGACATTTGGGGTTTTCTAATATCAAGCCGGGCGGCACTTGTGGCGCGCGCTTATGTTGCTCCTATGTGGATAGTCATGCGATGCAAATTCAGTAACTTGCAGGCAGGTAGAAAGTGAGAGATGGCGAGTTATGGGAATGAAGAAACGTGTTGTGTCTTGTCTATATGAACAACCCTCCAAAAAACATCGATATTTTTTTTGAGGATTCCAAAAACTCAAAAAAAAAATTTTGGGTCGCACAAAAAATGATAGGGTCGGTCGGCAACTGGAACCAAAACATTATTTTTTTTAGGCCTGATCTCCAAAAAGTAGCTAGTACCGCCTATTTGTACTGTGGACCAAGGCATGTGGGCAGGGCTGTACGTTAAGCTTTTTCACTAGGAGCACAGGTGCTCCTAAATGAAAAAATTTAGGAGCACGGATAAAAATTTAGGAGCACAGATACAAATGTAGGAGCACTCTAAAAATGTCGCGACACTTTTGTTATGGGGGGTTCATCTTCATGCACAATAGCCTAGGCTAGCCTATATGGCAGTGTTTTTTTGTCCAACACTGGGGTATGGGGTCACCTGGAATTCCAATGGGCTCCCCTGAAATGTCTAGGTGTGAAATAAAAAAATACCAATAAATATCACTAATTAACAATCCATAGCTATTGTAGTCTTATACTGTCAGAAATATCCACTGTTTTTTTTTTGTATAGCCAGCAAGTTTGCTCAGTCATGGTTTTGGTTGTGAAAAAATGGGGTCCCCAGAAGTTTAGGATAAAATGGCCCCAGTGCAAAACTTGTTGGGAACCACTGCTATATGCCATAAATCACAGTTCCCATTGCTATTACTATTATTAGGCCTATTATTATTATTATTATTATTATTATAACTTAGTGATTAAAAGCATGTAAATCACATGCTTACTGAACTAGATAGACTAAATCTTAAACATAGCCTACTACACGTTAATCCAACGGGCTTTATTATAGCCTAGTTTTTGTTTCCTCAAACGCATGGGTTGGAACGATGTGAAATGAAACTGGGAGCAGCAAAATATCTCACTGTGTTGGCTGCTCTTTTTGATAGCCTACAGCACCGGTAGCTAATGGAACAACTAGACTTTAAATTTGCGCGCACTGCACACTACTTGTGAACGCTCCTCGAACTATATTTTGACTTGATTACTTTGATTGCGATTGCATTTTTTTGCGGTCACTGCGAAGACAGCGGTTTGGGGAACGCCAAAACAGCTCAAACAACGACGTCTTTTCAATCACATGAGCTAGCAAACCGAGTGGCTATTTCACTATCGGATTCAAGAGGTTTCCTGTCAGCAATGCAAACTCCCGCATTTGAACGTTTTAAACAGCAGTCCATTTCGAAAAGCTGTAAGAAGTTTTGACACAGAACATCCGACTGGGAGATGAGGCATGCGCGCCTTGTAACTGTTGCCACCGGGGAACTGTGCGAAGCGATTCAGTTTTTTTTTTTTGAGCTACGGGAGCAGAGATGGCTCAATCTTAGCCAACACGGAATTCAAGCAACATTGACCGTCTTTTTTGAAGTGCGTTCCCAATGAGTTTGATGCTGTCTATCAGACAGGCTGTGGAAAAAATGAGCAGCTCTCGCAATCATGCACTCGAACTCAGGAGCAAAATGCGAATGAAAGGGTTGAAATACATACTCGCACAAGTGCGACCGTTTTATTTTTCTTCCTCGCACAGTCCAAATTTTAGGGGTAATATGCGACCAATTGGTCTTAATGTACAGCCCTGTGTGGGCACGTTTTCTGTAGATCAGCGCGCCGTGCGTGACATTTTGACGTCATACGTAACGTCATGACGTCATCTAGCGACTTCTAGCGACTTTTCAGCAAGCCCATAGCGACTTTGGCTGATTTTCTTTTGGCAACACTGAGTCCATTGTGCACACTTAGAGCTGGTTTCTAGAAATAGTAGTCTTTGACGGGCCGCTGTAGCTGGTTCCTGCCTGCACACTCGTCCACACAGTACTTCATGACCTGTGCTCAGAGTCATCCTGTAGCTGTTCACGAAGATCTTTCAGGAATCTGTCGCTGGTCAGGAGGTTTTCCAGCAACAATTCAACATAGATTTTAGTGTCCTCCATCAGGTCACTGTCACTTCTGTTCACTGCTTTTTCAGTGCGGGTTGTGAGAGACTTTTGTAACCGGGCTTTCCTTTAAGAAAGTGAATTACAATTAAAATAAATAACAATGATACTAGGACCTGGATCAGAAGATCTAAGTAAGAGAGAGGAGCGAGTGTTGAGCACAATAAGGAGTCAGACAAGATAAATCCTTTTTGAGTGAAGAAACTCGTATATTGTTTACAAATTGTTAAAAAGTGTATAAAACCCAAACAAAATAAAACAGTGTGTACACTTAAAATAAACAATGGTCCCCGGGACTTAAACAAAATAAAAATGGTAAGAAAGTGGAAAAAGGGGGGGAAAGTTCCTTTGTAGGGTACTTAAGGGTATCCGTGGTCGCTCTGGGAAAGGCTCTGGGATAGGCTCGCCATCAGTGTCCTTGACCAGGTGAAGTCCTGGCCCAGTCGTCTTCTTTAGTTTCGATCCTTCCAAAAAACCTGACCTGATAGGTCACATTCATCCATCCATACATTTCAATTAGTACAATGTACAATAAATCTAAGATGCATCATATTATCTAAATTATCTAATTGTCATACTGGGATGACAAATCACATATCTTCTTAAATCTTCTCTAATCATTAAATTCAAGTGCATGAAAACAAGTCGTTCATGTGCAACGCCTTTCTACAAGACGCAGGTAGCAATGGGTCCAATAAAACTACATTCAAAATGTCTCAACAATAAATACATACAACATAAAACATAAAATACACATTAGAATCTAAAGCTTAGAAGGGATCACTGTCAGAGACGTGCTTAATATCCTCTTACACTAATAGGCCTATTCATGTAAGAAGAAACTGCACTAAAAATTACCCTCTATTTACTTTAAATCAGGGCTTTGAACCGGTTCAAGGAACGAAAACGAAAACCAGGAACTTTTTGTATTTTACAGGGAACAGAAACGAAACCGGAACCGTTATTATTTTTTATGTTCTGGAACGGAAACACTTATTTAAAAATAATGGTAACCGGTTAATACTGGTTAATACCGTTCCTCAAACTAAAAAAAAAGTAATTATTTTCCTGTGACATTCTCTGACTGAATGGAGAGAGAGCTGTGGATTACAAAGTCTCCACTCCACATCTGAAATAAGAGAAACCATTGTCATACAAAAGGGCAGAGTTTCCATTGTATCATTGTAAGATATTGCAGAGAACCGCGTGTAAAGCGCACCGAGAATGTTCAACATTATTGGACATCCATGGCCGCTTCAAATATGCATAAACTCACAATGTCCATCATAGCGCTCCCCGTGACCCAAGTCAGTGTGGAGCTCACATTTTCATCATTGAGGTTTATTCTCCGCTTAGGTCGTCCCTGAAAGACAAAATTCTGGAGGATATTCTTTTCATCCGCTTGAATAAACAGTTTGGAAGTAGGCTGACTCATTTGCACTTCCGTCTTTCTTGGTTAATTACCGTCAGTTAGGCCTATGGGGAGTAATCAGCTGACAGGAACGAAATTAACCGTTCCGGGAACAATATTTTTTTGTTCTAACCGGTTCGGGAACATCAATTTATTGGTGGAACTCATAACCGGAAACGTTATAATTCCGTTTCTGTTTGGAACGGAACATTTGGAAAAAAATAACGGTTCAAAGCCCTGCTTTAAATTAAATACTGTGAAAGGCTTCAATAAATTGCATAGTGCAATGAAACATTACATTCATAACAACAATGAAATTATCCTCTTATCTTAGTTAAATCACTATTAAATAAATAGTAATAAACTTCTCTTTGTGTAGAACCCATCAGTAATAATCACTAGTGTATGTAAATAATAGTAACTACTGTAAGGCTAGTGTAACTAGTGTAAGGCTGCTGATGGTTATCAGCATCAGTATCAGTAATGGGCTAATGATGGTTATAAATATCAATAATTAGTGGCTACTAATGCTTATCAGTATCAGTAGTCAGTATCAGCAATATCAGTTATCAGTATCTGTAATATCAGTCATCAGTATCAGTAATCAGTATCAGTAATCAGTATCTGTAAAGATCGTGAAGATCGTAAACATATTCTTTTTTCAGCAGTGACACTTACAACGTTAGCCTGGTCAGAGCATTGGGAACGTTCGGGACAACCGTTACTCTTGTCGGGCATTGCTAACATTTCTGTGGCTGACCATTGATATAGTGCAGGAGATGGGACAAGGGCACTAAACGGCTAAACAGATGTTATTCCTCACCGTTGCTCCTAATGATGTGCTCAAGGGGATGAATCCGGTGAGTACACTTAGACACAGCGGTGAATGGTGAATGGTGCCTGGCAGTTCTCGGGGGTTAGCCTTAGGGGTGGGCGGTATGGCCAAAAATGTATACCTCGGTATAATTTTAGCCACGGTATATATCACGGTATATATCACGGTATTTTACATTTGTGTAAAATTTAAGCATTCCGTCGCAAAATGTACAATGTGTGTGAATTCTTCCTATTCAAATCTTTTGAAAACAAACAAAAACTATGTAAAATGCATTTTGCAATGCAATGCAATGCAATAGGCTACAACACTGTCAATTTCACCAAGTCTAGAAGGGGTTAAACTAGGGAAGGGAGGGGTGTCAAACTGAACATGGATTTTATCCAATAAATCGTTCATTTGACCTTTTTTTCTATTTCTGGAGTTGCTGGGGGTAATTTGGAAATGTGTGCTTGCATCTGTGATTATGCCAAGCCTAATGGTTCAGCTGTTATTGTTAAAGTTAAAAAAAACGAACTTTAACATGAGGCAGCTAGCAATGCATTGTAGGACTAATGAATTTTAATGGCAGCTATCACCAAAGAAACTGGATCTAACCAAGAAGCGTCATTTTGTTTCTTTTCCGGTATCCACTTTATGTCGGGTGAACGCCCCTTTAGGAGACCTTCGGTTAGGAGACCTTCGGAGTCCTGAGGTTGAGAATAAATGAAGTCCCCTTACCGCTGTAGATGGCGGTAGCGCACGTCTTGAGCAAACACCTCAAAAATAGAAGAAGAAGGAGGGGACAACGCCCCCTTAGGAGACCCAACTTGAGCCCACGCTTTTGCATTGAGTGGGCGTGGTTTGCGTAATCTTTCTCTTATCCAGTATTTTTGCTATCACTGCAGCAGCGGTTAGCGTGCTGATTGTAGCGAGACGCACTGAGTCAAGTGCTCTGTGTTGGGCTTAGCCAATGGCGTGCGTCGCCACCCTATTTATTTGTGGGTAACTTTGAACTCTGGAGGCGCGACAATCCGTCCCCCCTCACCTTGCTGGTTCCTGTCACACCCCTTCCTGTTTGCTTGTGGCTGGTAAGCACGATTGCGTTTTGATCTTCCTGTTATTCTGCTTACCTTTTTCATGTATTGCAATCATGACCGAATCTGGTTACTTTCTCAGTGTCCCCACCGTTTGGCTCTGCGGTCTCGGTCAGCAAATGCTCAACTTTGCGAGGCGACTTCTCTGCCAGTGATTGAACCTTTTCTATGGTCGTGCCCAGCGGTGCATGTCGTGCACGGTGAATTCCCAAATGTGCTTTTGCTGTCGCTAATGAAGCACTGATGCTCTGAAGTCGAATTTCGCTGGGAGTAGGCGAAGTTGTGAATCACCTGGTACGTGCCATCCTTTCGATTTTTCCCTACTCCGCGTTCATTATGCATAGTGTTAATCAGGCGTTTCATTGTACTCTCTAGGTGTTGCCGGTTTTGCTCTGTTGCTGCTGCTGTTCTTGCCAACGACAAATTCTACTAAGTGCTGCTTCTCTGGCTGGTGTAACCTTGAACTAGCCGTCTACACAACGAGAGCCGTGACTGAAGCACCAACCACTAAAGCACTTTAAACGGCCTTATCGCTTTTTAACATTTGCGGTGTGAATGTGTGTGTGTGTGTGTGTGTGGATGTGTGGGCGTGGTCGTCAATTTGTGTCTGTGTGTGTGTGTGTGTGTGTGTGGGGGGATCATTTCCTTTTTGGGTTACTAAATTGGGGGATTTTGTTTTGTTTTTGTCCTGCTTAAGTTCCACCATTGGCAGGAGGCCCTTTTTGCCATAGCTGTAGATAGCCAGTGAGTTTATTTTCGGTAAATCGCTTTTCTGTTGTACCATTTGTTTATTTCATTTAAGGCTACAAGCGCCTTATTTATATTCATTTTTGTTTGAGACCAATCACGCCTACTCCTTCCCTATGTGGTAGCAAACAATTGTTTGTTTGTCAAGTGCATGTTAACTCTGGTGGGAGGCTTAGGTCAGCTGCGGATCATCAATGATCCAGTTTCCCCTCCCCTTAGTCTGTAACTGGCGTGATTGAGTAATTTCTTTTTGTTTATTTGTGTTGTATTACTCTGACCTTACCTCTCCTTTTCTTCTTTATTTTACAGGTGCTGAGTGCCCAAGGCAGGGTGGCAGTAGATCCCAAAGGTGGTGGTATTTCCTGCGTATGTATGTGATCACGTATGCCCGTTTGAATTTCTTGTAGTTTAGTGTTTGCAGTGATTTTGATTTATTTACTTATTTTTCCTTGGTTTGCTGTGCTTTTTGAGTTTTCTTTATTTTCTTTAGTTTGATTGGTAGTGAGTGTGTCACGTGTGTTTGCATGGTGTAAGCCCCCTTCATTTCTCAGTAGCTGGCCCCCTGCTGGCAGGCCTCAGCCCTGTTCATTTTGGTCCTCCCCTCCTAGCTCCCATACACGTCTTGTCAATTACTGTGTGAGTGAAAGTGTTGAGTGAGTGATTTAATGTTGTGAACGGTACCTTCTTTTTAAAGACATTGGCAATTGTAATACAAATAAAGTATACCATTTTGTATTTTTCTAACTTTGGTCTCTGGTGTCATTAGTCTACGAACCTTGCGTGTCCACATTGAAGTGTGTTCTGGGTAATACTCTAGGGGTGAGAGTCCCCTGGTGGCGTAGTCGTGCAATTGTCCTCTCTAAAGAAAAATCAAATTTTATTCAACCCTTTCAACTTTACGGCCAAGGCTACACTAACGTTAGCGAAATCACTAAATCCCATTTTAAACAGTGAACAGTCATCTAAGTTACTAACACCCAGCCAGATATCGTGAATGATATTATCTCACCTGGACACAGTAACATACAGTAAGGCTGGCGCAAATGTAAAGCAACCAGTAGCACATAGATTTAGCACATTTCTGTTGTCAGACACCAGCATTGACATGAATGACTTGGGCTGTTAGCTTGCTAACTTACTTTTCACACACCACTGTACATTAACCCTATCGCGCCGGATGCATCATATATGTCTCATCAAATTCAAAGCCCTCTCCACGCTGACACACAAAAAAATCGATCTGAAAAACATCCTGCGTGTCATTTCCAAACGTCCTGCAGTACACAGAAACCGCCACAAGAGAGCAGCGGTCGACAACAAGTTGACCACAGCTCGGCGAAAAACAGGAAAATGGGGTAGAAGCGGTTTCCCTGACCGACGCTGAGATTTCGTCAAATTGCATAAGGTTTGTGTACAAATTTCCGAAATATAACTCTACATCCTTTAATTTGAACACTTGCTTTGTGCAATTAAGCAAGGAAGAGTTTATATTTTTACACCGTGTTGCAGAGAGATCTTGCTAAAACTGATGAGACATATAAGCACCATCCGGCGGTGGCAGGAAGTCAGCCATCAATGCATTTGCTCCATAGGGAAACTTACAAAGCATACCACGACGATCGTTTAACAAAACACACAAGTTGTTTTACTTCAAGACAAAGATATTGCCTTAAGAAACAGGTTTTACTTGCAATTTTGAAAATGCAATGCAAAATGTTGAAATTATGATCTCGTAAAAAATGCATTGAAGTGAATGGAGAAATGGTCCAATTGTAGTAATGGACCCATATATTCAAATTACACATCAAAAATGAATAATGATCTATATTATACTCATAAATAGGTTGTTGAGCATTCGATCAGCTATGCTTTTACATAGATTTTAAAAAATTACCCAACCAGGCTGTGGGAAATGTAAAATATGGTCCTGCTAAAACAAGGATAGGCTTTAAAAAATGGCAGGATCTCACTAAATATTTAAAGATAATCCTCAAATTAAATTTTCTGACAACTTTTTTAAATTTTAAAAAAAGTTGTAAATGCATTAAAAGCCATTTTTCAATGGTCATGAAATTGGAATTTTCATTCATTAAAAGCCTGATGCATCATATATGATGCATTAAATATCTCAGCGACCTTAACAAAATTTTGAATTTTTTTTTTACATTTCTTATAAGGGACCAATATTGAAGCAAATTCCAAAAAATTTGAATTTTCTCTCATTGCTTTCATGGTTCAGGTTTCACAGGGTTAAATTGTGGAGACCAGAATCGAAATCACATACAGTTTAAAACAATAGTTCACTACACTAACTATACATTTTACACTTAAAGCTTAAATGAAATTGTGCTTCTGTTCTACAACCACATTCTTTTGCTACTACGAGAGACAGTCTTGTGGATGTTCAAAACGTTGTCTATTACTGCCATCTGCAGGACGCAATGCGCTATGGCGGTAGAGCGGTATGGACAAAATCCATACCTTGGAGGAAAAAATACCTCGCACGATAGTATACCGTCCATACCGCGCACTCCTAGTTAGCCTGTTAGCAGAAATGAACGTTCGGGGCAACCGTTATTCTTGTCGGGCATTGCTAACATTTCTGTGGCTAATCCATTCACACAGTGCAGGAGATGAGAGGACAAGAGTTAAATACAGTTATTCCTCACCGTCGCTCCTGAAGATGGTGATGTGTGATGAATACGATGGTGGAAAGTTGATGCCTCTGGTGGTTTTCGAGGGGTTAGCCTGTTAGCAGAATCAGTGCTGGAGGTGGCGGTAAATATCAGTGTTTCGTTTGTCACATAAGAGAGTTGTCTTACCGACGTGGCTGTCAGCTAACATGTGGCTTTTGTTGATGTTCTGTCTCTTGTTGATGTACTGTCCGGTGATGCTCAAAGATGTTGATGTTGTTTGTGATGATAACGGTTGATAACGATGATGGTAACGTTTCAAACAGCAAGTGGCTGGCTCAGATGATGGCTGTCAAAGAGACTGAAACAATCCTTGCGCCTCGGTTTCATTCATCGGCTCGCGTTCTTAGGGCTTGCGTGACATCTGATTGGCTGTAGTAAATCTTGCGTGTATGTGTAGCTGTTGTCATATTTCATGGGTAATACAGATAGAACAGGGGTCACTCTGTTTCGTGTATCTTGCATAGTATGTAGTGGATGCGAGTGGATGGTGTGTAGGTCGTGAACTGTGTTGTTTACACTGTGTACGTGAGTGTGTGTGTGTGTGCGTGCGTGTTCATGTCTTTTGAACTCCGGGTTTCACTGTCAGCTAAGGTGTAGATGACAGAGACTCATTAAGAGCATCCTGAACCTATCTATTCATGTTGGCAAAGCATTCAGGGCCTGGTCCGCAAGCAGGTTCATCAGAAGCTCATGGCCAGTTTCTAGCTTGAAGTGCAATCCAAGGATAAAATCACTCGACCAGTACTTCTTATGCAGCAATACGGCTCCCAGTCCATAATACGAGGCATCCGCTGACATCTTGAGTGGACTGATGGGATCATACAGCTTTAGGACGGGCACAAATGTCAGTTCATGCTTTAGACTGCAGAATGCACATTGCTGGTGGTCGTGACCCCAGCACCTCATGTTCTTCTTGGACAGAAGCTTTCTTTGCGATTTTGAGATGAACCTCCCAAGCTGGTTCACCATTCCAGTGATGCTTGGTGACTTTCTTGTGTCTTAAACCACCTTTTGTTTACTCTGGGTCTGTTAAAACCCCTTCTGTCGAGATGATGTGTCCTAAAAACTTCACCTCTCGTCTCCAGAGTTCACACTTCAGAATGTTCAGCTTTTCAGTCTTTCCCTTCTGCTCGAGGACTGCATGCACTTCGGTCAGAGACGGTCTTATACGAGACGAATCACTCATGAAACCTTCCATAGGAATGAACGAGAGCATTTGGCTACGCGAATATGGCGTTTGCCGGTGTCACTCCCACCTGTCCGGTAACGAGAGCCAATTGCTTGCTGAGCTGCGCTGTCACTTATCCAATCGTCTCGACGCAAGTGCAAACGTAAACCTTTACGACTGCTCGTACCTAATCGGTTTGTTTGCTGGCGGCCATGTGGTTTGTTTGCCGTCCGTGGAAACTTCATTGTGAATTGGGCAGAGAGCGCAACTCGACCATTAATCACTTTTCTGCGCCCATCCAAAATGCTGGTGCAAGACAAAGGGACAGATATAATCACGGAAACAAAAACGGCCGTGTGCATGTGCACACCACTTGTGGTTTTTCTTATGGTTGAAAACAAAGAAAAAGCAAAACGGGAGCAAGTCTGCACTTTGATCAGTTGAGCTTTTTTTTCTTAGGCCTATATTTTTCACAGCTATTATCAGTTTAGGCAACAACGTGATATCAACACCAATTTTGAGGCAGGCTAGCCTACATCATTAATTTATTCAATAGCCTATTTTTTTATTACTGATGAGCAGGGACGACCATTGTGCTTACTGCTTTGGCTATCAGAAAATAAATCCAGTGTCTTTTCTGTACGATGTCCGGAGAATGGATGCCCGTTTGACAGCCGGCCGGAAGAGGTGAAGTCCACGCAACTTGCTCCCACCTGCCGCAAAACAGAACGTTGTCGTGGAATGTGGCGCATGCGCAGATCAAAAATAGCATAAAGAAAAACGCTGTTTTAAAGTGTTACTTTCATGTTTCGGTCATTCTAAGACGGCCATTAAACCCAGTTTTTCATTGTGATTCCAACCATATGAATTGTGTATCGCTGTGCTGTCCCACTGTCACACAACATTATTTCCCCCATTCATTCTTATATACCCCATCACTGACTAATCTCAAATAGTCAGTTTGAGGCGTAGCCAAGATGGCCGCCGAGTGATGGGACTTATGGGAACAGACTTTGCTTCGGTGTCATGCTACTTCTTTGTGGCCCCTCAGATGAGGATGTTGCCAATGTGGCAAATGATGCCATCCAGGCTTGCTGTGACCTCTTATGCCAACCTTTTCTGGAAGTGCTCGGAGCATAGAGGTAGAAAATAACACTAGAGAGGACACAGCAATTTGCGACAGCACTGGGAAATGGCAGCTGGAGCTTCCTAACTTCCGTAGGTAGTGTAGGTACCTTCGGGCAATGCAAGTCAATGGAGAACACGCCCACCCCTGTCAAAAAATTGACTAAAACTGTGTGAATATGAAGTAACACATTAATCAAACACCAGATTTGAAATGGCAGGCTAAATATCTACTAAAATCATATGAGTCGATAAAATACATTTAAAAATCAAATAATATCTTTTATGAACATAGTTAGCAACACACTTCAACTATTGTCCTTGTATAGTGTGTTGGTGGACATTTTCACATGATTAAGCCATTTTTGACAGAGGTGAGCCTCGTTCTCCGTTAATTTCCAGTTCTCTGATCTACCTACAGATGATGGCCGCTACAGATTGCCGTAAAAGGGGGGGCGGGGTCCATAGGCGCCGAAACCGTGGGTGCTCCAGGGCCCGGGCACCCACGGGAATCGGTGGGCACCCACGGTGAATCTGTGGCACCCATCGAGCACCCACGGACAAACCCGAGCACTAAAGCAGTAGGCCTATTATTCGCGAGAGAACTTTAAAGATGAAATGGCGTTTGCATTAGGCCTATAACTGTCATTTTGTAACGTAAGGTATTGTAATTTGTCATCTTGTAACGTAAGATACTTCACGCGCCGATCCTTTTTCCCCTCTGTGGCGCGTTGCTCTTCTACACAATCAGACAGTAACCATAGAAACGGTGTTGGATTGACCATATGGCATACAGGGCTTTTGCCCAATGGCCTTGATGACTCCCCTCAATGGTATCAGTCCTTATGATGATAGCAGACCTCTTCGAGATAGCAGACATTGATAAAACATGATGTTAGATACATTAGTAAAATCCAGTTGAAAGCCTTGGGGACTAATCTAGACTGAAAATGCCCGACATGAATTTTCAGAACAGTTCAGCGTCTATGCAAACGGTTCAGAAGAAGAGTTCTAACTTATCACAGGCTGTGTTGGGCTGTGTGAAGCTGTTTGGTTATATTGCGTTATTTCACAAGTTATGGAAGTTATGGAAAGATCTAAACCTGCTTTTCAGTAGGCCTACAAGCTAGGACTTCTTACAGACAATTGGTTTGCAGTCGGAAAGTTTAGTCTTCAAAATGGTAAGTCGCTGTCATATCATCCTGCGATATCCCATGTGTAGCACCGCCGTGTGCCGTTTTATCTGTTATGGTCATTTTTCTCTGCTCTGGGTCTAAGTGCTGGGATGATCAAGTCGAGTCTACTCTCGACATATCCATACTTTTGTTGTGCGCTGTTGGATGATTTTGCCATTGTATTTAGCTTTTCTGGCTTCTAGCATTGTTGGCTTTAGTCATGATGACTGAGTAGCCTAGTTTTGAACATAGCTAACATGAAGTGCATGGCCACATGCGGCATTGTTGGACTCGAACCTAACAACATCTTTCTTTGACACGTAATAGGCTACCTAGGCTAAGTTAGGCCTATTTGTGTGTAATAACGCTGAATCTAAAGTGCGTGGCTGAACGCCAGTCTGAATTCCATGTGGACGCCTTGCTGTTGTTGTTCCTTATGATTATTTGATATCCTGTTTGGACGCAGAGTCTGGCTACTGCTATGTTTGGTAAAAATGTACTTAATACAACACTTACATCATGCATGGTTTCATTTTATTGAGGAAAAGGATGATTGTGTGATCTTAGGGTCCGTGTAGGCAGCTGGCACCTTTCATAATGCCGACTAGTAACTTAGGCCTATAGAAAGAGGCACCAGCAAACGTGGCCTGGGCTTTGCGTTCAATTTATAGGCCTACATGATTGTAATGTTCAATTTTCAATTCAAATATCAGGCCCTAGGCGATTTTATTTTAAACATATTGATTTGACACCCACAAGGAAAATAAATAGGATAGGCCTTTTGTTATTATTTTGCCTACCCATACAAATAAAGTAACATGAAATGGTTATGTTATTGGGAAAAAGCAAGGCATGGCAAACAAACGGGACATTCTGTGGGTCGCGACCCCCGGTTGGGAACCGCGAGCACCCACGGGCAAAAACAAAAGTCGGCGCCTATGGCGGGGTCCTCTCTAGTGTTATTTTCTACCTCTATGGCTCGGAGACAGAGTTTGAAGAAGTTTGGCCCCTGTCAGCATGCCTACATTGTTTTCAGCAAGTGGCCAGATTAACTTTTCCCTGCACACTGACTGGTTCAACGGTGTCTTGTCCACGCAGATTCTCACTTTAGCTTTTTTTCTTTGTAGGAGCTACCACCATACCACAACACTACTTCGTTGCTGCCTCAAGGCGACTGATGACACCCAGACTCCATCCTCTCAAACTCCTGCTTCACCTTGTCCATGAGTGGCAATGGCGACCGTAGAGCTTTCAGAGAGGAGGGTTTGGTGGGTTTTGGCATGGTGACTCGAGATAGTGTAGGGTTTCTGGACCAGCCCCAGTCCATCACAGAGCTTAGGGTAGCTTGTGGAGATTGTGCCTGTTCGTTTCTGTTCTCCACACTCACCCTCTCTTTTTATAGATTTCCCCTTCATCGTCGGTTACGGTCTATGAGATAATGAGTGAGATGACTCCCATGCATTTCAGATCTTAAAATGCTCAACTGAACGTTGCATTGCCATACATCACATAGGCGTTCCCCTTGAGGCGTGGACAGGTACTTCTCATGGTGCATGTTGCAGTGCTGAATCCTGCAAATGGTTCATGGTGACTACTCGATTTCTACTGTTGGATGCAGTGAATAACGACATGTTCACAACAGAAGGAAAGGACACGATAATTAACCTGAGCCAGGACACGTGAGATATGATCATTGTTTGGGTCCCAATTTTGCACAGCAGCAAAGCGAGGTTGTTACAGACTACTGACAGCGGGAGATGTTCTTGAGCCAGAAAACATCAGTACAGCACTGCGATGTGACCTCCAGGATGCCACGCAGCATGATAGCAGTGAACAGTGGACGTTAACGGCATTGGCTGAGCAGTCCTTTTACACTGTGCACCAGGGAGAAGATGTTGCCCTGAAATGATTGTGTGCTGAACCACATTCAGGAACTGTGATGCTTAGCAGTGAATGCTAACATGAAGAGGTGGCATACAAGTTAACTCTTAGATAACGTGACCTCGATGAATGATACTCTTCGCAGGCGTAGCAGGAAATGGCTATATGTCACTGACATGACACATCTCAACAGAATAAGAGAAGTGCAAACAGCCTTCGGTCAACACAGAATCAGATTCTAAACAAAATCACACTCCTGGTGCCTGTACTGCTAGTGTTAGCTTGCTAAGTTAGACTGCAGACAGAACAGTCATTGGTAGCCTCCAACAGAAGCTGGGCACAATATCAACGTCAGAGGAAATGAAATGCACACTTACTTTGAGGTGTTATGCTGTGGTGCTGTCGGAACAATAGAATGTAGGTAGCCGCCAGGTAACCCAAATGCCATATTTGCCATAAGTCATACAGTGCATTTGTCCGGTGGACTGCCGATGATTTTGGCCTGGTCCTCGCCTCAATGTAGTGGTATCAGTCCTCACGCCTCTACAGCTTAGCAGTCAGATTTAAATATTCATTTTGCCTATAAAATAGCCCATAATATATGACTTACAAACATTGTCACAGGCTTCAATGTCTCAATGCCTGACAACATGGGTGCCACGAGGGGGGTAAGGTGTTACAGATTCTAAGGGCCCGACAACTCTGACAGGGCCCTGGACGGATGCTAATAATTTGTCATTTTGGGGGCCCAAAATTTTAATCTTCCATGGGGCCCAGAACTTTTATCAGCGCCCCTGCCTGGCAACGTCTCAATGCTTGTTTGTCCCAGTCCAGCCCTGGATGCAGTTATACACTGGGCTTCAGGGCAGGTTGTCGACATTCATTTTGCCCCATACTATAAATGCCACCTAATACCACCTGTAAATACCACTATAAATACCCCCCCTCCCATTAAAAAACAAAACAAAAACAAATTTCATTCATTAACCCCCCCACACACTCATAAAAAAACCTTACATTTACCGTAATACTTTGTCTACCCCAACACCCCCACCCCCATCCCATGCATCAAAAAAATAAAAAAAAATACATTTAATGCTTTGTCTCCGTGGTCATGTTATAAAATGAAAATACATTACATTTGGCAGATGCTTTTATGCAAAGTCAATTACATTCAAGGACTTAATCATACAGTTAAGTACAACATTTGCAGATATGAAGTGGACTGGAAAAAGACAGAACAATAAGAGTGGATGCCAAGTACTGTAGGGTGAGTATATTTTTATGTAGACAGAGTACATGCACACAACTAGCCTTGAGTCTATCCCTGGTCTGGGCCAGCTCAGGTATCAGTAAATAGTCATGAAAGAGAAGAGTCTACTTGGACAACACTGGTCTGCCTCTGGGGTCAGCTCTATGTTCCCACCCATTGGTCCCACGGCCCATTGGTCCCACAGCTTATTCCTGCTGCTCCATGTTCCCACATTTTTAAGAAATTATTCAAATATAGCCCTTACTGTATGTTCTACAACTCCATGTTCCCATATTTCTGAGTACACTAAGAGAACGTTCATTTGGAACATAGAGCCTAAATTTCAATACATTCTTAGAAATGTTGGAAAATGAAGCAGCAGGAATATGCAGTGGGACCAATGGGCCTATAAAATGATGTTAAATGTCTTAGTGATGTGGGACCAATGGGCTGTGGGACCAATGGGCCGTGGGAACATAGACACGCTCCCCTGCCTCTGCCTCTGAAAGTTCGTTCCACCACTGAGGGACAATGATGATGGACAATAGTCTTGACTGAGATTGCGTAGAGCAGTGGTTCCCAAACATTTTCGTCTGGGACCTCCTTTTGACCTAAGAAAATATTGCGACCCCCTCGCCTCCTGTTTTCCACCTTCAAAAACATATTTAGAGCAAGCAAGCAGCATGGCTAGACGATTTGTGTTGGAGGAAAGTAGCTCTCAGGCAGGAGCTACTTAACGGACTACTTCAGCCAATTTCAACATGCAGTTGTCATGCTCACACTTCCTTGGACTTGTCGGTACGTGAGATTTTTTTTTTCTTCAGCCCTTTCCGAGATCCTGGTCATTGTAATGGGGGCAGGTGTTTGTTTACATTTCAAAAAAACATCTTGATTTATTCCCTAAAAACATACAAAAGGTTAGGCCTATGCAACATCAACAGACAACTAGCAAACAGTGATACCTTTTGGGAAAATATTTGGAGTAGGCCTGTGTTAATAATTTTTAAAATGTAAACAAAAGCTGCCCCGATTACAATAGCTCATATCTCGAAAAGGGCTGAGCCGAAAAATGTGGCATCACCGGGTACTGACAAGTCAAGGGTAGCGTGAGCAATATAACAGCATGTTGAAAAGGGCTGAAGTGGTCCTTTAAAGGATAGTTCCGGCGTAAAATGAAAGTTTCACCATCGCTTTCTCATGCCACATAATAGAGTTCTTCAGTAACGCGGAAGCATGTAGTAGATTGTAGTCTTTCATGTTAGCATTTAAGGACTTCCTGGTTCGTATCGGCTTCCGGCCTCCATTGGGAATGAATAGGGGTAAATTTCAAATAAGCTCCGAGTGCAAGCACGCGCTTAGCGAACCCCCGCAAACTGTCGAGGGTGTTAAAAATAGGCTGTAGGTATGACATGGTTGATCATTTTGTGTCAAACTTCGACATAAATACGATGTTGCGTCCATATGCTAAACCCGGAAGCTTTTGGCGACTACAGAAGCGGCGCCTGTATCTAACGGCATGTACGTGCGGAGGGTTGTACCCATGGCAACCAAAGGAAAGTATGTAGTTCGGAAGTTTTAACGATCAGAAAGGGGTTAGCAATATTGAATTATAATCGTCATGATTTAACATGTGAATACACCAACATGATGATACAATCCGTTCCACTAATGAGAAAGGGATGCGGGGACACGCTAATGTTCGTTGTTGCCGTGCAACTTATATTTTTGCCAAACCTGAATCTCTATGGCGTTTTGCAATGTAAAAAATCGCCATCGAACCGGTAGTCCAAATGCCGCATACAAGTTGACGTCAATGCTGAAGAGCTCTATGTATCTGATGATGAGCCATTCTGGGCAATGCCGCGCCGTTATGGAGTTAGCTATTTTTAACCTTTTTGGCGAAAAACGCAGCCAATGCATCACGGCGGGGCCAATTATAGGCCTATTATTTTCTGATGTTTCCCCGCTATAAACAACTTCAAAAACGCTACACACTTCATCACAAAGGTCTCGTCAATCAAACCGAGGCACAGAGAAGATCATCGGACCACACTGACCACACTGGCCAGTGTTTTCAGAGGTGTCTGACTGTTGCAACTCTCTGACCCGGATGCAGGCTACTCAATCAGGTGGCTAGGTAGGCTAAACATGGTCCGCGGTTCTTACACCGGCTGCGACCGTAAATGAAAAGCTGGAACCCCGACCGTTTTCACCGACTGCCACTGTCTTAACCAGCCATATTACGGGAATGGCTAATAGCATTAGAAGTGGACGAAACTGACATAAAAACCCTGAGGGATCGCTACTACCGTGTATGGAGGGAGCATTTCGTCACCTTCTTAAAATAATCGCCTAAGTCATTTTTTTCCAGGTTTGTCAGGGAACACAAAAACTCCCTCAAAATGGGGGAGGACATGAGTTAGGCGAAAACGTGAACTTGACCAAAAAATGACTTAGGCGATTATTTTAAGAAGGTGACGATTTCGAGGATGATGACTACAAGAAGAGTAAGGGAGATGGAACACCTAAACGAAACCGTCTAAAGATGAATGCTGTACCAAAAAGGCGCATGGCTATGGAGGTATGTTTGAAGAGAGAGAAACATGTGTAAATGTGTCTGGCTCATGAATCTTGAGTGTCTGTGAATCTGTGAAACTGGTTGCAACACCGCGCGTCTTAGCCAGCAAGCACTCTGTTTTGGGAAGGCAGGTGCAGTAAATGTAGCCCACTACAGGAGATAAATAAACTGTCAAAACAAACTAGCGCGGGATGGCAAGTGAAATTGTGAAATTGTGAAATTGTGCGACCTGAGGCATTCGATGTGGTTGATGTCAAGCATGCTAGAGTAGTTTCAGTGAAGTAGACACTAAATTGACCAGGGCGCGCGAGGTCAGATGGACCATTACGCAACGGAGGAGGGCTGGAATGTAGTACACCACCAGTGGTGTGTTATTACAAAGTTGAATCCATGTTATATTATACCGTGTTGCAATTACTTTGTAAGAGTAGTCTGCCTACCTGATCGAACGTCTGGGAGTGATAAAACCACCTGGGGCTACACGTCCGGGAGTGATCTCAGTTGGGAGTGTGTGTCCATCTGCCACCGGTACTCTCCATACAACTCTTCAAATCTGCTGCCTGCACACACGGTAGTCGCGATCCCTCCGGGTTTTTATGTCAGTTTTGTCCACTTCTGATGCTATTAGCCATTCCCGTAATATGGCTGGTTACAGTGGCCGTCGGTGAGAACGGTCGGGGTTCCAGCTTTTCATTTTACTGTCGCAGCCGGTGTAAGAACCGCGGACCATGTTTAGCCTACCTAGCCACCTGATTGAGTAGCCTGCATCCGGGTCAGAGAGTTGCAACAGTGAGACACCTGTGAAAACACTGGCCAGTGTGGTCCGATGATCGTCTCTGTGCCTCGGTTTGATTGACGAGACCTTTGTGATGAAGTGTGTCGTTTTTGAAGTTGTTTATAGCGGGGAAACATCAGAAAATAAATAGGCCTATAATTGGCCCCGCCGTGATGCATTGGCTGCGTATTTCGCCAAAAAGCTTAAAATTCGCTAACTCCATAACGGCGCGGCATTGCCCAGAATGGCTCATCATTAGATACATTATGTGGCATGGGAAAGCGATGGTGAAACTTTCATTTTACGCCGGAACTATCCTTTAATATGTCCTTCAGATAAGCCAGTGTTCTGATAGCCGGGGAGCCAAAGTCCCAAAATTGGGTTGGACCTGACATGGCTTGCCATACTTTTTATTTGTGATTTTTTGGATAGTTCTATCCAGGGCTTTGAACCATTATTTTTTTCCAAACGTTCCGTTCCGAACAGAAACAGAATTATAACGTTTCCGGTTATAAGTTCCACCAATAAATTGACGTTCCCGAACCGGTTAGAACAAAAAAATATTGTTCCCGGAACGGTTAATTTCGTTCCTGTCAGCTGATTACTCCCCATAGGCCTAACTGACGTTAATTAACCAAGAAAGACGGAAATGCAAATGTCAGCCTACATTTCAAACTTTTTATTCAAGTGCATGAAAAGAATATCCTCCAGAATTTTGTCATTCAGGGACGACCTAAGCGGAGAAGTGGAGAATAAACCTCAATGATGAAAATGCGCGCTCCAGGCTGACTTGGGACACAGGGAGCGCTATGATGGACATTGTGAGTTTGTGCATATATGAAGCAGCCCTGGATGCCGAATAACGTAGAATATTCTCGGTACGCTTTACACAGGCTTCTCTGCAATGTCTTACAATGATGCAATGGAAACTCTGCCCTTTTGTATGACAGTGGTTTCTCTTATTTAAGATGTGGAGTGGGGACTTTGTAATCCACAGCTCTCTCTCTCCATTCAGTCAGAGAATATCTGATGTCACACAGGACGTGAACCTTAGCCGTCATGGTAACGTGCGCAGGAAAATAATTACTTTTTTTTTTTAGTTTGAGGAACGGTATTAACCGGTATTAACCGGTTACCATTATTTTTAAATAAGTGTTTCTGTTCCAGAACATAAAAAACAATAACGTTTCCGGTTTCGTTTCTGTTCCCTGTAAAATACAAAAAGTTCCCGGTTTTCGTTTTCGTTCCTTGAACCGGTTCAAAGCCCTGGTTCTATCCCTTAGGAAAAACAATTGGAGGGTCTGCTCGGGCGGAAATATCGCGAAAAAAAGTTGTGACTATTTCAATGTATGTACCCTTCATTTTTTGAGAGACATTTATGAAAAATGAAAAATGACCTGAAATCCTTGGTGGCTTGGGTAAGCTGTCAATAAAGGCTTTCCAGGTGCACAGGACATACATGCTGACAACATTCAATAGAAAAAATATTCTTAAACCACATTTCAATAGGATTTTTACTCAATTTTGTGCTTAACCCTTGTGTTGTGTTCATAAGTTGCATACACCTGTGGTGTTAGGGTCATTTTTGATCCGTGATAACAAAACTCAACCATAATATACCTAAAAACACTAGATATCATCAAATATTGTTTTTCATCTTATGGCTAACTTGGTATGTATTCATATCCATGGAAATATTACTTGATGTATTCATCTTTTTGACTTTAAATATCTTTTATCTTACATTATGCAAATCGTTTTTGATGACCAAAACTATCAAAATCTGCATAAATTCACTATTAATACCTCCCAAAGTGATACAATTAGTGATTATGTTGTCCATGTATTACAGCTGATATGAGAGTACAACAATCCCCAAATTTATTTTATTAGTTTTTCTCTAATATTAAAAAATATCATCAAGAGTGGAATTTGTGGTGTTCGGGTCCAAACCAACCCAAAGAGATTTATAGCAGGATAAAGACCAAATGTCAACTAAATAAATTTTTCAGTGCATGAAATTAATGTTTAAATATGTTGACTTGGTGTTTTTCAATATTTATATGATTTTAGTGTGGTAAATATACAAAATAACAATTCTGTCAGAGTCACAGCTATTCCGCCAATCTAATGCAAAGGTATTGGAAATGAACACCTCAATGAACATGAAAAAAGTCACACTATTCATCTGAATCCCCTATGCCATGAACATGGACCATTATGTCATTGCCACATCAACTTTATGGAAAGTATAAGACCAGGGGCCTCATGTACGAAGCTCACTTACGGACAAAAAAGCTACTTAAGTTGTTTTCCACGGCCACGATCAGATGTACTAAAACAGACTAGACGTGGAAAACTGCGGATCTCCACGCGAATTTCAGGGCTGCTGTGGAAGTTTCCGTAAGCGTGGAAGTTGCCGTAAGTGGTGCATTGCGTGTTTTGGCGGCACACTGAGGCATGCAGCGCAACTACATGTGTTGTACACAGTCGGAAATATTGCAGAGATGCAGCCAGTTAAACGTGGATTTTAATGTTGAGGCCCGTGATTTTTTTTTTTAAAAGAAGAAGAAAACCACCTCAACCATATTATTGTTGAGGCAGCTGATTAAAATGAAGTGGACTCTGAAACTATTCTGGAATTACAACGAAATTGGATGCCCATCGGCAGTAATTATTTCAAGTATTTGGCAGCTATTAAACATTGAATATTTTCTGGATCTGCGATGTGTCTTCTCGCATTTGTTGGGAACGTCCTCACCGTAGTGCTTGTCTTTCTCTTTTACTGTAAAATTAGTCCATCAATGAACAGGTTATTTCATAGGCTAACTGAGTATTGGCAGCAAGTTATTCATAGGCCTACATATGGCGTAGCCTACATGTGTCATCTTTCATATTTATACCCGACATAAATGTTTATTTCTCGGAAGCCTTGGCGACTGCCTCATCGCAATGTGTTTTGATGTAATGCCTTGTAAATATCAATTGTTGGGAAACCTGCATTGTACTGCAGTATAACATGACAATTTTTTCTGCAGTCCTCACATTGAGTAGCCTATTAGGCTACCGATGCCTGATTTTATACACGCCAAAGTAATTTTGTTAGGCTATTGCGCGCAGCCTTTTTCCTTTTAAATTGGCTACCTCCGAAACAGCGCCTTCACCTCGCATCATGAAATAGGCACATTTCCCGTGTTCCCCTTCCCGCGTTCCCTTTCCAATTCTTTCAACCAATGAATGCACATGAATGGGTCTGTTCATACTAATTAGAATATTCATATTGAATATTTAAGGGAGGAGGCAAGGCGGAGACTTGGGCCCGTGTGTGCTCGTGCATGTGCGCAAGATTTCACGGCAAAACCTGGTTACGCACTTATTGATACATCCGGATTTTTTTGTCCGTAAGTAACTTTCAAGATTTTGGCGCCCGCACTTTCTTGGTAGGAAATCCACGCACTTCTTTGTACATGAGGCCCCAGTTCTACAGGTTTGGGTGCCATTATGATTTTTTGATACGTTTTTTGGAAAAAATAATGTGCAGCAATGTATTTTGCAAACAAATGTGCAAAAAATCTCATTATATAATGCAGAAATGGATTACCTGACCATGAAAACATATGAGTAGACACCAGAAATACATCTGTACTCCTTTCACAACAGGAGATATGACATATTGTAGTGTATGGGACTGTCCGGCGGCCATATTGGATTTGTAATATCAAAAAGCTGGCCAAAAAAAAGTTCAGGCAAGAAATATATTTTCCTCACCATAAATCACCAAACTGAAGACAAAGGGCAACCAACAGCTTTTCAGAAATGCATAAAACAACCAAAAATCTATACCGGGTCAATTTTGACCCCCGAACACCACAGATGTAACTTTTTTTTTTTTGGACCTTTAAAATTTACTAAAATGATAAAACATATTTTTTTGTGTAGAAATGATTGTGACTGAGGATTAGAAGAAGCCTTATTCCAAGAAAATAAAGGAAAGTGTGTTTTTTTCACACTAAAACTTGAAAACGGGTCAAAAATGACCCGAACACAACATAAGGGTTAAAAAATAGGCGTTTTTTCACTTTTTTGCTATATTTTCATCTTTACCTCATTGGCAATCAAGTTTTTCTTCATGTTTTGACATTAAACAATATGCCATTCTTTTTATTACGAAGTATAGTGATACCACAACAAAAACTATGAAAATACAACCAAAATCAATGGATCTGCGATGACTGTAGTGTATGTACCCTTCATTTTTAGAGAGAATTTTCTGAAAAATGAAAAATGACCTGAAATCCTTAGTGGCTTGGGTAAGCTATCAATAAAGGCTTTCCAGGTGCAAAGGACCCATCTACTGATGATATCCAATAAAGAAAATATTGTTAAACCACATTCGTACATGATTTTGGCTCAATTTTATGACCTAAAATTAGTCGTTTTTTCACTTTTTTGCTATATTTTCATCATTTCTTCATTGGCAATCAGGTTTTTCTTCATGTTTTGACATCAAACAATATGTCATTCTTTTTATTAAGCAGTATAGTGATACCACAGCAAAAACCATGAAAATACAACCAAACTCAATGGATCTGTGGGGACTCCAACTCTAGTTGGTGATCAACAGGCCCAGAAAGTCAATAGAATTTCAGCCTACAATCAAAATGCTGAAATGCATGCTGAATACTGAGCAATATGACACACACACACACAGACACAGACACAGACACAGACAGACAGACAGACAGACAGACAGACAGACAGACACACACACACACACACACACACACACACACACACACACACACACACACACACACACACACACACACACACCTAATCTGGGGATCCTACAATGATCTCCACCCCAGGTGACACCCTGCATACTGTACATGCTTCGTACATACCCCACACATACATAGCCCTACTTCCTGGATGTGACACAGTGAACTATTTACACAGATGGGGGCAAAGGCGGAGCTACACAAAGCCTGGAAAGCCTATATTTTCAGGAATCACATAACCCATTGCAGTTCGCACACAGGGCAAACCGTTCTACATAGGACATCATCACCAGCATGCTTCATACACTACTGGAGAACATGGAGCTGAGGAACACATATGTACATTTTTGGACCACAGTTTGGCCTCCAGCACCATCCAGCCATAGAGTCTTTGTTCTAAACCCCACTATCTGAGACTGTACAACCATCATGTACTGTGGATTTCCTCTCTAACTGCTCCCTCTTGTTATCAACACCAGCACACCTCAAGGGTGTGTGCTAAGCCCTCTGCTCTACACCCTATCCACCCACAACTGCCTCTTTCTCCTCATTTGCTGACACGTTGTCACACTAATTATGAATAAAGACAAGACATACTACAGGAACAAGACAAAACATCTTCCGCCGTGGTGTAACGACAATTACTTCGTATTGGACTCCAAAAACAACAAGGGAATCATTGTGGACTTTCACAAAAACAATCACAGAAGTCACAGACCCCTCTGGTGACTCATACAGTGGTGGAGAGGGTCAGCAGCTTTAAATCCCTGGAGGACGTGTCCTGGAGTATTCACATGGCCTCAGTGGTCAGCAGGGCCCAAACATGTCTCTTCTACCAGAAGAAACTGATGGGCTACCAAATCCTGAAGCCACTGTTGATCAACTTCCACATCTGTGCCATCAGAGGACAAAAGTAGGCACTCCAGCATGTGATGACAACAGCTCAGAAAATCCCTGGGATGCCTCTACCAGAGATTCTATCAACCACACGCACTGTCAGGATGTGGACACCAAAAGCAGAAGAAGTGCTGAAATACTGCTTTGAGTCCACTGGTTGGTCTGTTCTGCAGCTGCTGAAACATCTGCATGGGGGAGTTCCCAGTAGTTTGGTACAAATTTCTGTATGTGCATGTTAAATGGGCAAACATCCTCTCTACACGTTTTAATGTCATCAACGGGGTATGACGGGGGGAAAATTTTATCTCCAGCCTTATTCAATGCTTATATGGATGAAATGAGGTTTGACAAACAAGTTTTATAGTTGGTGATAGTTGGTGTTGACTAATCACTTGCTATATGCAGCCAACCTTACCAATCTATCTCCAAGTAAGAGTTAGTTCCAACAGCTCCTTTATATCTGTTCTGATTATGAGGTAGAGTTTGACATTAATAACAATGTTAGGAAGAGTGTGATACTGTGATTAAAGTTCCCTCCTGTCTATCTATCTAAGAGCTGGGAGTAGCAAATGCCACAAAATATATGTGGTGCATCCTGTATCCTGATGGCTGAAACTGATAGCGCAATTAGTTGATCCAGGTCATAGCTCTGTTAGGGACATGTCTATGAGCTGGGAACACTGGTATAAGTGCCTTCATTAGCTTCCCTGTTTATATGTACTGTATGTAGGCTACTGTATGAAATTGTGATGCTGTTGTGAAGTATTGGTGTACTGTGTATTTCATGTATCCCTTTTGGTCCTCAAGCCTGTAATATTATTTAAAACATGTGCAAAAGAGGTAGCTGAGCCACTGCAACACATCTTCAACAAGAGTCTACAAACGGGTAAGGCACCTGTAGATAGTGCCTACAGTAGAAGACCTCTTCTCTCATACCAGTCCCCAAAAAGCAACACAACAATGATTACAGACCAGCTGCTCTCACATAATGAGAACATTTGAGTGGGTACTGCTGCTCAACAGAAAGAAAACCCAGGTTTGCCATGCTCTGGATTCCATACAGTTTATTTATCAGGATAATGTGGGAGTTGTGGACGTTATCCTGTAACTGCTACATAGGGAACATTCTCACTTGGACAAAGGAGACAGTGAGAATAATGTTCTTTGATTTCTCTAGTAGTGCCTCAAACATCCAGACACTTTTGCTGAGAGACTAACTTCTGCAGATGGTGTATACAGCTCTGGTGACCTGGATAAATGACCCCAGTACATCAGACTAAATGACCTTACATCACAAACTGTGGTCAGCAGCACTGGAGTGCCACAAGGAATGGTGTTCTCCTTGGTGTTGTTCACCCTATACCACCTACGTTTGCTACAGCACTACCACATGCTTTTGCTATACCTACCACATGCAAGTTTCCATAATGACACTGCAATTGTGAGGTGTATCAAGGGTGGGTAGGATGGGGAGTACAGGCGACAGGTGGATAACTTGGTGCCGGACCAACTAGGGAATTCCTTAAAAACTAAGGAGACGGTGCTTGACATAAGGAGAACCACCCCTCCACTCTATCAGAAAGGGTTCTACACAGTGTGGTCTAAAACGTCAGCATCGGAAAGGTCTCACACACTGTTGTGTTGTATGACCACCCTTTTCTTAAATTATGATACAAATTTGGTGTTGTATTGTCTTAATAAATGTATACAATGTCTGGACTTACTTTCACCAAGTTTTCACCAATGCAAGATCTTGTATTGATGATGGTAGAGTCTGGACACTATGTAACGCCTTCTCCAGCATATCCCAAAGATTCTCAGTGAGGTTGAGGTCTAGACTCTGTGGTGGCCAATCCATGTGTAACAATGATCGCTCATGCTTCCTGAACCATGATTTTATAATTTGAGCCTGATTAATCTTGAAATATGCCTGTATTTTTTTTAAATCCATTGATATAATTGCATATTGATTCAGCTTTCCAAATACAAAGTATTTCAGTGACTGTTGATGGAAATTATTTAACCCCTCAAACAGACTAGCATATTTTATATGACCTTATATGGTCATTTCTTTGAAGAAGTTTTAAGAAGTTAGAAACAAGTTGTTGCACCTATGGGGCACCTAAGTCACACCCTTCTACTTCCGATACATGGGGCAGGAGCTCGCAAAATTTTGAATGCGAGTCAATGGAGCGAGTCAAGCTAAATCCTCATCCCGTTTGGCATGTGCTCTGGATTTCACATATGATGACAGTGAATTTGAAAGGTTTGGATTTGCGTCGTAAGACCACTCATTTTCGGCACGCAAGAAACGTTATTTTAGCTTTTGTGCAAAACTGTGTTGGAGACTACACTTGCGCCTCGCATATCTGACGTGAACCGAGGCACAGCCAACCCTACCGCTGCACCGTGGCTTAAGTGGCTGCACGTCGGACATGCGACGTCTGTTGTGTAGTCCAAATAATTACATATTTTTGCACATTCACAACTCAAAAATCGCTTGCCAAGTGAAGTCAACAAGCACACCATTGGTTGTTATTAATTCTGAGGCACAGCATATGTGTGATCCACGGGGAAATGCGAGGTGGGTCGGAAAATAGCTTTGATCAGTCCATTACAGCCCAGTCAAAAGTTTTTCCGTTGCCAGCCCCAGAAGCCGCCCGGAAGGGGTGGAGACTTAGGTGCCCCATTGGTTCAGGGAACACAATTGGTATTAACCTCCTCAGAGTTTAGATTCTTGAGGTTGGTCGGAGAAGGCTTTACATAGTGTTCAAATTCTACCATCATACAATACCTTGGTAAAAACTTAAAGCAACACTAGATAGAAAAAGTCCAGATATTGCAGATTGAGTGTGACCTTATAATATGCACCATGCATTTTTTGCCTGCCTGAATTTGATACATATTATTATGGTTACCCCACCCTCTGGAAGATGAGGCCCCACAACTTTCAAGCTATAAGTGAGCTTATTCCTGGTAATGAATGGGCATTTAATCGCTAGAACCTCATTTCCATGGCATACTGCTGTATGTATATGTAACAGGTTGGACTAGGTCCCCTGTTAGTGTGCATGTTGTAATTGAAAACAGCTGCCCGTGTGGGCGAGGGTGGAGCCCTTCCGGTTAGTATAAATTGCCTACTATGTTGTTTGTTAGCGAGGTGTGGCTAACCTCAGTACCGGTTGGCGCTTGGGGAAGCCCTGTACGCTGGGTGAAGTAGGTGATGTTGGCGTGTTGGGTGTTGGACCCACACTGGAGCGCGTAGAGCGCAGCTGAAATGCGGACGCCAGGTTGCCGCATGTAGCCTAACCGGCTCGAAGCATTGCATGGTGAAGCAAGGGTCAACCGTAGACTTCCAAGCTCGGTCCAGTGCTTCCCAATTGCAACTGAAGGTTGAGCACATTATTGTCAATTGGCTGGGGTGGGGGGACGCCGCCGTATTTTCCCGGTGTTTGTGTTTGTTATTTTGCCTTTTACCACCACGAGCTCTTTTAGTAGTGGCAGCTGTTGTTCCTTTGCGCAGGTGCGCGGCGCTTTCGTCTTTCAGCCATACGGTCTGACACGGTCAGCTCCAGTCACCCACCCCTTAGACAAGGGATGAGTGATTGGGGACTGGTCGGTTGAGATTTGTAGCAGTATCGTGTAAACTTATTGGTGAGGTGTAGATCCCCTGAGTGGTATAGTAAACTCTCTGCCAAGAGGCCTGATTTGATAAACATAGGCTACCTCTTCACTGTGAATCACTTCAGTGTGCTGTGACTTATTTTGTTTATTTTGATTATGTTTTGTGTGTACAGTTTTGATTGATTGCAGTGTTATTTTGCATTCGCAGTGCAGTGTATAGTTAACACACTCAGTAAATTACCTGTACTAGGCCTACTCAGTGCTCTCGCACTTAAGCCGTCACCGTTTCACGATATGTACCTGTATTGACTTCAGTAGAGTTAAGACTCTGTTTGTGTATATGGACTCAAGTGAACTGCCTGCTCATTTTGAAAACGAATAAGACTGAAAGCAGAAGAAAATAAAAACTATTGTATGTGCAACAGCTGTGTCATCCTTGTCATCTAGAACCTGTCGGGGAAAATTGTATTTTTAACATCTGGGTTGTCTCACCCTTAACGAGACTGGCGTAGTCACCTTTTAAAACCTAATTGCTTAAAAGTTAGTAATCCTACCAACCTCCACTCTGCTACATATAGGTGCTGTGTGTATATGATGTGTATTACAGAACAGTATGTGTGTGGTTGTGTGAAATGCCTTATGGCTAAATGTATGTTATATGTTAAATATGTTGTGCAATAATATGTATCATGTTTTGCAAGCTATTTATTTATACTGCTAGAGACCTTAATTTCCTTCAGGATTGATAGTTATGTACTCTACTCAACAGTACACACAGTGTATCTTTCAGAATTTTGAGAGTAGTCTAAGCTTTCCTCTGGGTTACTGTGCCTGCAGATGGCAGAAGGTGTTGAATGGTAGTTGTGTAATTCTGCGGTCTCCCCCTTCTGTGAAAATAGCTCACTGTTACATCCACAAAGTATGTACAGAGTGTACGGGTGATGTACTGTACGTAGTAGTACATACGTTGTGGGGGGTGTCACCTGGGATGCAAATCATTGTAGAATCCCCAGATTACTTGTGTGCGTGTGTGTGTGTGTGTGAGAGGATGTATGTCATTGCTAAGTACAGGGCCGGTTCTGGCTTATTTGGTGCCCTAGGCGAGTTTGATTTCTGGCGCCCCATCCCCCCACCCCCCCTACCTTTGAAAGAAAAAATAAATCTTTCTTATACCTCACAGAACACAAGACTAATATCCTTAGTAAGCTTAACTAAATAGCATCAAGAACAATAACCGTTTTTCATCAGATGGATTTGTGGTTCTTTTTGACAGGCGACCAACACATCAGATTGAGTCGCATGAAAGTAGCTTCACTGTGTGGTGTGTTGGATGTGATGGTGGTGGGGCCCCCAACCCCAGATGAGAGGGAGGTTATCAATGTGTTTGAATTGTAACGTGAAATTGAAATGCCAGGAGAGTGATACAGTACATTTGCATGTAAAATGCATGTGTAGACAATAAGCCTACCAAGGAGGTCTGCATTGATCTACACTATCTACAGCATCACAAAGCATGGCAGCATAACAATTTTAATAAGCTACACATTTGTGCTGTCTTCCAAACCAATTTCATTTCTGGACTGGAAATAGTGGTGCATTTGTGAGTAGGAGAATGAGAAGGGGGCTATCTATGTGTTTGGAGGGACAGGGTGAGAGAAAGGGAGAAGAGCTGTCACGCTATTGAATTTCATAATATACAAAATATAGTAAATAGCCTCACTTGTCTGCTGTGCATGGTTCTGTTACATGATTAATGTAGGCTATGTCATTCTGGTCTGGAAATTAATGTTTTTTAAGCTTACAACAAGCAGGTAGTTCATGTGGATGGAAGGAGATATGGCAGCTAAAATTGTTTTAAACATTGCACCAGTCTTACTTTACATTGCTTGTCAACCTAAGCAAGTAGGCTATTATGATATCAGGTGGGTGTTAGTGAGTAGTGAGTAGGCTACTAACAGCTACTTTACTGGATTTCATTGCTTGGCATACTTGGCTAATGTTAGCATGCTAACTAGCGATTTCTCTGATCAAAAACAAAGCTCTTTTTCTCTCTAATTCCAAATAGTAACCTCATAACTATTAGGCTTTTCATAATCACAAACGGTTGCTGATTAAATCACATAGTTCCAAAACACCCTCTGAAACTCCTGCATCATGCAATGAGTGGTTTAATGAGAACATAATAATCTCCATCCAGCAGAGCAGCACTACTGTTTGCGCTTGCCCCCTGTAGCAACCCAATGTAAGTAGGCGGCTGGATGTGAGTGCCCGGATATCCGCCCGAGTATTTGCATGCATTTGCATTCATTTCCGCCATCAGGAATGCTTTGCGGTACCACAGCTACCCTATGTGAGTCGCGCTGTGTCGCCTGACTGTCCCTTCTATAATATGACTGTAGCCTACCGTAACAACTCGGCCTCGGTCCCCGCGGCAAATATCCACCACACCACCACGGGTCCTCTGGTGTTGTGACCGTTTTAGGATCTTTTTTCATATCCAATACTTGCACATTAAGAGTGACAATTCCATCATGGATGTTTAATGTGCGAATGCAGTCATGTTGAATTTAGGGTGGCCAAACCATGCCATGTCATGAAGAACGTGCATCACATTATTTAAACAGCTCGTGTAAACGGTTATCCTGAGTGCCCGTGTCTTTTTGGAGATCGGAGGCTTGATTAGCAATGGGAGAGAAATTAGTTGTGCGTGCGCACACGTCTGCACAATAGGCTGTCCACCGGACACGAAGTTACTGGCTCCAATATTTCAGCGTCCCGCTTGATTCTGTACTGACACTTTTAAGTTTACGTAGCACAATCAAATGAATAGGCTATGTCTAAATTATAGGCTCTAGTCTCCAATGTGCCTAGTTTCACGTGTTCTTGGCATCAATCTGCACAATAGGCTAGATGCGGCATAACTTGGCAGCATGGTCTGTCCCTTCAATAATATTAAGAGTGTCCCGTAACAACTCGGTCTCGGCCCCCGCCGCAAGTATCCTCCACCACGAAGGTCCTCTGATGTTGTGACCGTTTTAGGATATTTTCATATAATACAGAAATAAGAGCGTGCGCGCGCGCCTCTGACTGTATCTAGACACGGAGGGAGAATGGCTCCAATATTTATATTCAGCGCCCAGTTTAATTCTGCACTGACACTTTTAAATGCTATGCCCAGATATTCTTTTAACTTGTTGGATATCCTGATATTATGTTTCACTAATGTAAGGAGTAAAACTCAGAAACTTCCCGGGTGCTAGCTACATTTAGACTGGGTAAACTCGTGACTTTAATGCCTTCCGAAACGGACTATTCCAGTGTCTATTTTAGACTATAGCCTAGCCTTGTGCAAAACTTTTTATTTAACATTGCGAATGGGCAGGATGATTTGCTTAGACACGCACGTGCTTCAGAGCAGCTAGAACTGTGCAAGGTGACTGCTGCAGTTTTCAGCTCAGTCCTCCTGGATAATAAACACAAAATAATGCCGACGAGAAAGTAACGCCGTTATCTTTTGATGAATTCCCTTTGGGTGCCCCCTTTGGGTGCTCCCTTTGGGTTGAGACAGAAAATGTTCACACCCAAATCAATTCGGTTTTAAGTTATAATTTCATTGTATACTTTTTTATTATTATTTTGATGTCACAGGGTCTATTCCTTTGATTGGGAGATCAAGGAACTTTCTGGTGTGATGTGCGGTGGGCTCTTTACGCACGGCACCTATGTCCCTCCTTCAGTCAGACTCAAATCGGACCGAAATCAAGTAGCTGAGGTTAAACTGTCGTAAATACACGACCGAACGCGAGTAGCTGAGGTAAAATAGACGTAAATACTCGGGCGGATATCCGGGCACTCACATCCAGCCGCCTACTTACATTGGGTTGCTACACCCCCTCTGTCTCTCGAGTGAGTCTCCAAATTCAAAATAGACCGCACGCTGTCACTCGTCCCGCCCCCTTTCTCAGAACTGTCTGTTTATTGGTTCACAGACTTCCCAGAGACAGTTGGAAGAGATATTACTATTGGCTGAGGGGCGCTTTGCCGTGAGGAGCGCTTTCGCCACTCTTTGTTGATTGCGACTTCATAAAAAAACTTCATATCGCAAAATTACGCATAGGAGAGCGCCATTTCGGCGCCCCTTCTTCACATGGCGCTCTAGGCGACCGCCTAGCCGGCCTATGCTAAAAACCGGCCCTGGCTAAGTATACAGTGTGCTCTTCAGCATTTTGATTGTAGCCGGAAATCCTATTGAGTTTCTGGGCCTATTGATCACCAACTAGAGGTGAAATCGCACAGATCCATTGATTTTGGTTGTATTTTTTATATTTTTTTTGCTGTGGAATCAGTATACTGCTTAATAAAAAGAATGGCATATTGTTTGATGTCAAAACATGAAGAAAAACTTGATTGCCAATGAAGAAATTGTGAAAATATAGCAAAAAAGTGAAAAAACGACTAATTTTGGGTCATAAAATTGAGCCAAAATCATGTACAAATGTGGTTTAACAATATTTTCTTTATTGGATACCATCAGTAGATGGGTCCTTTGCACCTGGAAAACCTTTATTGACAGCTTACCCAAGCCACTAAGGATTTCAGGTCATTTTTCATTTTTCAGAAATTTCTCTCTAAAAATGAAGGGTACATACACTACAGTCATCACAGATCCATTGATTTTGGTTGTATTTTCATAATTTTTGTTGTGGTATCACTATACTTCTTAATAAAAAGAATGGCATATTGTTTGATGTCAAAACATGAAGAAAAACTTGATTGCCAATGAGGTAAAGATGAAAATATAGCAAAAAAGTGAAAAAACGCCTAATTTTGAAGCATAAAATTGAGTCAAAACCCTATTGAAATGTGATTTAAAAATATTTTTTCAATTGAATATTGTCAGCATGTATGTCCTGTGCACCTGGAAAGCCTTTATTGACAGCTTACCCAAGCCACCAAGGATTTCAGGTCATTTTTCATTTTTCAGAAATTTCTCTCGAAAAATGAAGGGTACATACATTAAAATAGGCACAACTTTTTTTCGCGATATTTCCGCCCGAGCAGACCCTCCAATTATTTGTCCTAAGGGATAGAACTAACAAAAAAATCACGAATAAAAAGTATGGCAGGCCATGTCAGGTTCCTCCCATTTTAAAGCACTTTTGAGAGTTTGGCTCCCCGGCTATGACAGATTTTCCTACATTGTAATATTTTCCTACGTAGTATTGTTTACAGTAAAATACAAAACAGTAACACCAAACAGGGTGTTAGATTTACGAGATGAAAGATATGAAAATAAAATCACAAGGTCATGGATACAAGTACTACCAAAAACCTGGCTTCTCATTAAACGAACAAATAACGATAATAAACACACACCTGTAGTGTAAATTGTAAATGAAAGTACTTTATTTATCTGTCCTTCGCTAATACTGCACAGTAGAGGATCAGCTGGTGTTGACATTTTGTGACGTTTCATGGTATGCGCATGCCCAATTGAGCTTTGTTGGATTATATTGCATGTAGTAGGATTTTACAGAACACCGGCTGTTCCTGAGGTGGTTTGGTAGGTAAGGGTCAAGGACTTGTGCTTGATCAGGGCTGCCAGGCCCAGCAGTAGCTAGTGCAACCCGATAAATAGAGGAGTAACAGGAGTCCTTTTGGGCTGAGTGAACACCGTGTTACTCTTTCCAGGGGGCTATATTACAAAGCTGATTCAGGATAAGTTAAGGTTAAGCTCATAGGTAAATCATCTAATACAAAAGCTTTTCTTAAGAAAATGAGGACTCCAGGCTCTTTTATTAGATGATTTACCTCTTAACTTAACCTTAACATATCCTGAACCAACTTTTTAGCATAGGTCCCAGACCATCTGCATAATAGTGTTGTAGCAGCCTCCTGGCTGGCTCAGCTGGAGTCGGTTTGATGGGAGTATCCAGTTCTGACACGCGTTCTTATTTCTCAGTGCTCAAATTAATTTTCTTCCAGGTCTTTTTACATTAGATTTTCTTGTTCCTTCTTGTAACCAAGTGGTAAGGACAGGAGAGTTTTAAACTCTAAATTTCACAGTTTTTCTTACTAAATAGACTACGCCACCCTGGGATAAGAATGGAAACTACAGCCCAGGGACTGTATGAAAACCTTAGATTTGACCCCCACACAAGTTCTGTTGCATTAACGAGGAAACGTGGATTCCGTAACAAAATAATCTCTTTATTAACAATTTCACATATAAATATAAAAATCCGGATAGTTTAAAATATTTCCCACCACAATGCACACACACACTCCCACTCACATACACACTCACACAAATCGGTACAAAAGGGAGGGTTCTCAAATACAGGGCAGGTGTACCCAAGAGGGGGGAATTATACTAAGCCCCCTGTATAGGCCTTGGATAAGTACACACAAACACTCGTGCCCATGCACACACTAAGTGAAGGTGAATTATTGCACTCACACACAGGTAACACTGCACTGCACTGCAATTCACTGCACACCACGTGACCGGACCCACCACCAGGGGGGAAGAGGACCTCCCTCTGGGATTACCTGCACCTGTTAACAGAAAAGAAAAGGGTAAATAAAGGGGTAATCAAGGGCCTGCCACTTGCCCAGCAAATAAAGACAAACAAAATGAAATAAACTGAATTGCAGGGCCCACCAGCAAAATCTAACTCGCCACAGAAAGAGGTTGCTACAGGCGAGAGCAGGACTGATGAGAATTAGTAACAACAATCAGGCCCGGGGCATTGGTTTAGGCTATAAGCCGTGCACACTCAGTAGTTACAGAAACAAAAGAAAATAATTCAAATTGAAGTTCCCAACTAAAGTCAAAAGAAAATAATCAAACAGAAGAAAGAAACATCCCTCAAAGAAAATGTACAAAATAAACAAATGAATCGTGCTCTCACCACGACATAACAGGACACTCACTCACACAGACTACATTCACGCACACACTGAACTCGGCCACATGCGCCACCTGCGCAAGGTAACTTATGCTGGGCTGCTGAATGCTTTCGGAGTAATAGCCCTCGGATGACCGGACACTGCGACGCGTCAGTCCGAAGCACGTATCGAGGGGGGACAAAACAGCAGCAATTCAGAGCGAACCGGGAGTCTGCAGCTACACCCAGGCGCCTACAAATACAGATGATAATGCGATGTAACTGGGCTATTGTACCAATTTTACAACGTGATGAAAAGTTGAAGCGGTATACTCACGTTCCACAACAGCAGAGGAGGCGAGGAGGGAGACAATAAAGGCCGACGAGTCAGAGGAAACTCAAACCCACGCTACAACAAAATACATCATCGGTTAGACCCGAGTCAAACAAATCAAAACTTTTGCGAACGTGTGGCGTCATTTGGGTGGCCTACCTGAGCCAGAAGGAGAGAGCTCTCGGAGCTTTGGTAGATGAACAGGGTAGCCAACAAACAGCTGATGGCACCGGTAGATACACTTGTACGAGGCGGAGAGCGTGTCACGCCAAGTTGAATTTGGCAACAGATCGGAGTGCAAGGAGTAGACCAGAATGCACGTTTGGATGGACAAAGGAAAGCACGTTGACCGACAGCTATTCCTCCTAGCTTGTGAAAAGCCGGCGTCTCAGCTGGAATGAAATCAGCTGTGAGATCAGCTGATAGGTCGGTGTGACGTGATGACGCACGCACCGCAAATGAAAAAGGAACGTCAAAGCCCACTTTGCTACAATCTACCCCTGGGATTTGCATCGACGTCCCGGCGATGAAACACTTCCCTGCGTAAATACTATGACTCCTTCAAACGGCGCCTCCTGCTGGACATGGAAGATGGTGAGGGTTAGAGTGCTGACCTGCGGTTGCTCGAGCAGTTCTTCGTACTCCACTGGTACAGTCGTTGGATTGGGTGGGTAATAGCGATTCATCCTCCAGAGAAGGACCTCCAGGGGGCCCCTCGGAGGAGGTGACCATGGGTTCATCACTGCCTTGGTCCAAGGGGGGACCACCCTGATTGCGAGACGGAGAACATGGAAGCGCTAGCGAGTCCATCTCTGACTCAGCAGGCGACAGTGGGAGCTGGTCGTGGTCACATGGTTCGGAAGCCCCACTGGGACTAACAGTAGCAGGAGGCGGTAACAAAGAAACTGTCGCCGGTGCGGGAGGTAAAGCCAGAGGATTTCTACTAGGCCCAGGAGCCATCAACAACCCAATGTCCTCCATAGAATCCTCCTGGGGGGCCCTTCCAGTCGGAGTAGGGAGCGGTGGATCGCTCACAGGTTCGGGGCCACGATGAGGTTTCAGCATAGTGCGGTGCACATGTTTGGACCGATCCAGGGCATCAATTGGGGCAACAGTATAAACCACTCCCCCTGGCTGCGGGGCCTTAAGTACCTAATGCAACACCGTATGCCATAGATCCTGAATTTTGTGACGACCACGGGAACTATGGTCCCGGACGTAAACAAGTTGTCCCTCCTTCAGCGGCAACTCCCGCACACGTTGGGCATGAAGCTGGTGGCGATATTCAGCTGCAGTGGCCAGATGGTCCCGTGCCTTGCTAAAGGCAAGATTGAGTCGCCGTTGATGTTCCACTATCCAGTCATTCACGGTGCCTGGGGAAGGGTTGGCCACTCTACCCAGCATAAAGTCCACAGGCAGTTTGGGATCTTGACCGAACATAAGGAAGTATGGAGACTCCCCAGTGGACTGGTGTGGGGTCGTGTTATAACAGAACACCATCTGGGGTAGTGCAGTAGTCCAATCGCTTTTCTGGGCCGCCGGCAAAGTCCACAATAAATTGTGCAGCGTGCGATTGAACCTCTCGCACTGGCCGTTACCGGCCGGATGGTAGGGGGTCGTACGAGACTTTGTGATGTCATATATCTGGCAGAGCTGCTGTACCAACGCACTTTCGAAGTTGCGGCCCTGGTCGGAATGAATGCGACTGGGGACCCCAAGTTTGTAAAACCATTCATTGACCAGGACTTGGGCCACGGTGGCGGCGCGTTGGTCTCGGGTAGGGATGGCCAGGGTGTATTTGCTGAAAACATCAGTCATCACTAAAACATTCTCAATGCCACCACGAGTAGGCTCCAAAATGGTGAAATCTAGGGCCACAATTTCATTGGGGCGGGAAGCCAGCAGATGCCCCATAAAGCTATGAGCCACCGGCTGAGTGTCCTTACTACCTTGGCTGCGCTCACAGTCCTGACACCACTCCTTAATATCAGTGAACATTCCCGGCCAATAGCACCTTTTCTGCACTAACCGGCTGGTCCTGTCAATGCCTTGATGGCCATGATTCTGATGGAGTTGAGTCATTACCACTGAATGCAGAGAGGGAGGTAGAACTAGTTGAAGAACTTCCTCTCCATCATCTGGATGAAAGATCCGGCGGTGTAACACACCATCCTTTTTCACCAAACGATCCCATTGGCGCAACAACACCAGTGCCCTAGGTGACAGCCGACTCCGCTCGTCCTTATCAGGGCGTCGCTTCTTCTCCCAGAAGTTCAAAATCGGCCGGATAACAGGATCAGCCCTCTGCAGTTCCTGCCAATCAGAAGTGGAGTGACTTGGGAGGATCGAGATTGACGATTGGGCTGCCACCACGGGGCCCTGACCTACTTCCACTTCTTGCAAGGGGATGGGGAGGGGTGTCCCACGTGCTCCCTCTGGTCCAATGCTCGACTCCTCAAGCCGTGATAGCGAGTCACAGTTCCTGTTTATGCGTCCTGGCCGATATTTCAGTTCGTAATCGAAGGCGGCCAGCTGAGCGGCCCACCGTTGCTCTGTGGCCCCGAGCTTAGCCGTGGACAGGTGACGGAGAGGATTGTTGTCCGTTAATACAGTACACTTCTGACCAAGAAGGTATTCACGGAACTTCTCCGTCATAGCCCACTTGAGCGCTACAAACTCAAGCTTCATAGAGCTATAATTTGACATGTTTCGCTCGGTGGGCCTCAATCCACGACTCGCATAGGCAATGGGCCGAACCTGACCGTTATGCTTCTGGGAAAGAACCGCGCCTAAGCCAACGTGACTAGCATCAATCTCCAATATAAATGGCAATGAAAAGTCGGCATAAGCAAGCACAGGTGCCTGTGTCAGCTTACTTTTCAGGCCTTCAAAACCAGCTTCACATTCCGCTGTCCACACCGATGACAAGCTCCGACCAGAGGCCTTCCGTGACTTGGTGCCCGCCAACTCTGCTACTACCTTATGCAAAGGGGCAGCCAACTTGGCAAACCCCTCAACGAAACGCCGGTAATAGCTTGCAAAGCCCAAAAATGAACGGAGCTCAGAAACATGGGTTGGGCGACGCCAGTTAGCCACCACGTCAACCTTCTTGGGGTCAGTGGAGACACCCTTGTCCGAAATCACATGACCGAGATATCCTACCTCCCTCTGGAAAAATGCACACTTCTCTAGCTTCGCTTTTAATCCCTCCTGCTGCAACCGTTCAAGCACCACTGTTAGCCGCTGCAGATGCTGGTCGACAGAAGAAGAAAACACCACCACGTCGTCTAAGTACAGCAAGAGTGATTGGCATTGCTGATCCCCAAAGACCCTCTGCATGAGCCTTTGAAAAGTGCTCGGCGCATTGCAGAGTCCGAAAGGCATTCTGTTCCATTCAAACAGGCCAAATGGAGTACATAAAGCTGTTTTTGCCTTGTCGTGCTCTGCAACAGGGACCTGGTTGTAACCGCTGGCAAGATCTAACGTTGAAAACCACCGGGCACCAGAAAGTGCGTCCAAAGTCTCTTCAATGCGTGGATGTGGAAACGCGTCTTTGCGGGTTTTACTGTTCAACTGGCGGTAATCCACGCACAGTCGGGGGCTTCCATCTTTTTTTCGAACCAGGACGATGGGGGATGCGTACGGGCTGCAGCTGTCACGGATGATTTGGGCCTCCAGTAACTGCTGGATGTGTGATTTAACAACGTCATATTCCGAGGGAGGTAGTCGACGGTACCGTTGTCGAACTGGGACGTGGTCAAGCAAAGGAATCTCATGGGAGATGAGGCTAGTACACCCAAGGTCTCCGTCATGGGCAGCAAACACAGAGCGGTGTTCGGATAGGAGGGAGCGGACCTTGATCTGTTCCTGGTCACTCAAAGCTGATAAGTCCAGAGCCTCAATCTTAGATAGAATAGGATCCACCATGTCCTGTGCCTGGACAGATGTGCAGGTAGCCCTAACTTCTGCAATGCCTGGTGGCATGGAGGTGACATTAACGTCGGCTAAACTGCCCAAAGCAGTCCGTGGATACAACAGGACATCATTAGCGCCGACATTGACCACAGGAATATACGCAGTACCCTGGGACACAGAAACTAATGCAGGAGAGGCCAACAAACCAGTGGACAGCGGCTCAAAGAGTGAAGATGGGCCAAGACCAGAAGTAGAACATGTGGCGGCAACAAATTGAAGTGTACCCCCCTTGATGCGCTGCGCCCTCCTACCCCGCAGACGAACAGTCCGGTCGATTGTCATGGAATCGGTTACATGTGCTTGATGGCATTGCTGCAGAGCTTCAACAACGGGGCTTGGGACCTGGGCCGACGAAAGAGATTCAACTGAGAATGCGATGTTCCCTCCAAATAACTCGTGGTAGCACTTGCTGATAATATTCATCCCCAGTACACCAGGGACCTCCAACATGGGCCCGCCAGGGGGGTCACTCACTACCAACACCCCACAACCCGGGATGACCTTGTCACACAGTGTTACATCTAACTCCAGGTAGCCAAGGTATGGGATCGCCAACCCATTGGCGGCTCGTAGCTGCAGCCACTGGCACTGCTGGAGGCGGTCCTACCCCCAGGGCTCAAAATGCTGTCGAAAGAAAGACTCTGTAATAGTGGACACCATGGAACCGGTGTCCAATAAGCACAACACGTTTACACCTCCCATGTCTACCTGTATGTTCGGGCATGATGACAATAAATGCGACAAGACCCCCGCATTGCCCTTTACCTTCGTTGAGCCCTTAGAAGCCCCATCCGAACTGCGACTCAAGAGGTCGGTGGGTGCTCGTTTCCCTGCACCTGAGCGGATGATGAAGGACCGGAGTGTGACATGGAAGAGGTGGAGGCTGCCCGGGAACGGGGTGGGCGACCCGGGCCATTGCAATCACGTGCAAAATGTCCTTGTTGATGGCACCGCCTGCAGATCAGGGGACCATGGTAAGAAGGCCTAGCAGGGGCCACAGCTTCCTGGAGAAGGCTAATGCTACGGCTAAGAAGGTCCAACTGTTCTTGCTGGCGCTTTAGAATCTCCTTCACATCATCCCATTCAGGGGTTGGTGCTGGCCTATTAGCTATCGGACGGGAGTCACCCTGGACACCGTACACCAAGCCATACGCGGAGGGTACAGACTGACTTCTGGCCCTCATGGCCACTGGCATGCCTTCACGCTCCCACCTAATTGCCTCCCCTCGAACAGTAAGTAATGTAGCATCCGGGGTGCCTCGAACGAACTGCTTCAAGTCCCTACGCAATGCTCCATCCATAACGTATTCTATAAATTGGTCTCTCAACAGAACATCTGCATTTGGTACTGCATTGGGTGCAACCTGCTTGATCTTCCCCATTAAGCTCATCAACGCCAAAGAAAATTCCAGCAAGCTCTCTCCCTCCTGTTGTTTTCTTGAAAAGAAAGCTTCCTGTAGTGCCACATGTGACTGTGCGCAGCCATACTGCTCACGCAGAATTTCCAAAATCTTATCAGGGTCTTTCCTCTCTCCTGCAGGCCTGTATTTTATCTCCTCCTTTGCCTCTCCCTCGAGATGGTCGAATAAAAAGTACGCCTGGTCAGCTGGAGCTAGATGACGGGCCCTCATGCACGCCTGCACTTCTTCCTTCCACTCATCGTACCCCATACCGCTCTTTCCCGAAAACGTAGGGCACTTTTTATCGCGAGGAATAAATACAAATCTTTTGGCTGACATGCTTGTGGACTGAGAAGCAGATGCTGAACCTGACCCACTATTCTGCTGTTGCTGCCAGCGATTTTTCTCAGCCTGAAGCTGTGCAATCTGGTCTCGCAGCTGCTGCATCTCATCCACGCCTGCCGCATTACCGTCGCTATTCATATTACTGACACTTACCGGGGCTTCACTGGCGACCAACGAATCACTTCTCTCCTCCAACAAGTATCTCTCTTGGACTGCTGCTGTTTTGTCCCACGGCCACTGAGCGCAATCACACAAACACACATACATTCATACACCCACTGGGATGGAAAACAAAATTATTAAGCAGGGAACAAAAAAAAAAAAAAAAAGGAATCCACGTTTTCTATGCAATCCTGCCGACTACGCCAAAATGTAACCAAGTGGTAAGGACAGGAGAGTTTTAAACTCTAAATTTCACAGTTTTTCTTACTAAATAGACTACGCCACCCTGGGATAAGAATGGAAACTACAGCCCAGGGACTGTATGAAAACCTTAGATTTGACCCCCACACAAGTTCTGTTGCATTAACGAGGAAACGTGGATTCCGTAACAAAATAATCTCTTTATTAACAATTTCACATATAAATATAAAAATCCGGACAGTTTAAAATATTTCCCACCACAATGCACACACACACTCACACTCACATACACACTCACACAAATCGGTACAAAAGGGAGGGTTCTCAAATACAGGGCAGGTGTACCCAAGAGGGGGGAATTATACTAAGCCCCCTGTATAGGCCTTGGATAAGTACACACAAACACTCGTGCCCATGCACACACTAAGTGAAGGTGAATTATTGCACTCACACACAGGTAACACTGCACTGCACTGCAATTCACTGCACACCACGTGACCGGACCCACCACCAGGGGGGAAGAGGACCTCCCTCTGGGATTACCTGCACCTGTTAACAGAAAAGAAAAGGGTAAATAAAGGGGTAATCAAGGGCCTGCCACTTGCCCAGCAAATAAAGACAAACAAAATGAAATAAACTGAATTGCAGGGCCCACCAGCAAAATCTAACTCGCCACAGAAAGAGGTTGCTACAGGCGAGAGCAGGACTGATGAGAATTAGTAACAACAATCAGGCCCGGGGCATTGGTTTAGGCTATAAGCCGTGCACACTCAGTAGTTACAGAAACAAAAGAAAATAATTCAAATTGAAGTTCCCAACTAAAGTCAAAAGAAAATAATCAAACAGAAGAAAGAAACATCCCTCAAAGAAAATATACAAAATAAACAAATGAATCGTGCTCTCACCACGACATAACAGGACACTCACTCACACAGACTACATTCACGCACACACTGAACTCGGCCACATGCGCCACCTGCGCAAGGTAACTTATGCTGGGCTGCTGAATGCTTTCGGAGTAATAGCCCTCGGATGACCGGACACTGCGACGCGTCAGTCCGAAGCACGTATTGAGGGGGGACAAAACAGCAGCAATTCAGAGCGAACCGGGAGTCTGCAGCTACACCCAGGCGCCTACAAATACAGATGATAATGCGATGTAACTGGGCTATTGTACCAATTTTACAACGTGATGAAAAGTTGAAGCGGTATACTCACGTTCCACAACAGCAGAGGAGGCGAGGAGGGAGACAATAAAGGCCGACGAGTCAGAGGAAACTCAAACCCACGCTACAACAAAATACATCATCGGTTAGACCCGAGTCAAACAAATCAAAACTTTTGCGAACGTGTGGCGTCATTTGGGTGGCCTACCTGAGCCAGAAGGAGAGAGCTCTCGGAGCTTTGGTAGATGAACAGGGTAGCCAACAAACAGCTGATGGCACCGGTAGATACACTTGTACGAGGCGGAGAGCGTGTCACGCCAAGTTGAATTTGGCAACAGATCGGAGTGCAAGGAGTAGACCAGAATGCACGTTTGGATGGACAAAGGAAAGCACGTTGACCGACAGCTATTCCTCCTAGCTTGTGAAAAGCCGGCGTCTCAGCTGGAATGAAATCAGCTGTGAGATCAGCTGATAGGTCGGTGTGACGTGATGACGCACGCACCGCAAATGAAAAAGGAACGTCAAAGCCCACTTTGCTACAATCTCAAACTAAGTAAATAACACTAAGTAAACAGAATGACACGGTCAAAAAACTGTTTCCCTTCCCACACCCGCCATCAGAAATCCAATTCATATACTTACTGTGCTCTGGTTAGATAGGCGAAAGCAGAGCCATAGAGGAGGAGAGTTGCGCTATTGGAGAACCAGGAATTAAATTGCAGCCCCGCCTTTCAACGAGATCGAGGTTGTGCCTAAAGCGGCTGTCTTTCCATAGACTCAACATAGAACCACCACATAAAAAGCCAAAAATAAAGACTAACGAACTATACTGCGGGTTAATCAACACAAATATGTAAACTATCAACTGTCTCAGTAATGATAATCACAACAGTTTTACCATCTGTGATGTTTATCTGAAGTTATTTCTACAAACAGCAAGTCTTGTCATATTCCCTGCATTGCATTGCATTGCAGTTGCTGTGTGCTACGCCCACTTCTAGGAACTAACATTCGCAACGCTGAGCAGTTCTGAGACGCTAAACAGCTAATTTCGCTAATGCTAAAGTGGGCCCTAGCACACAGTGGAGATTGCCCGACTGTTTCTATATGGCTCTGGGCGAAAGTAGGGAGGAGCAACCAATCAGAGCCCACTATTGCCCAAGCACCAGTGCCGCTCCCAAATTCAGAGTAAATATACTAAATATTACGTATTAGTAATTATCATTATGCAGACATAAAACTAACTAAGGAAATATCACCAAAAAGTAAGGAAAATAGAAAATATAGAAAAAATAGCAAAATGGCTCCAACATCCCGGCCCCTAATTGTCTACACTATCTGACAATTACAGAAATAGACATGGAGCCATCAATTGGGTTTATTCACGAAGCGTTCTAAAGAACTTCCGCATTTCGCTACGCCAGTGTCTACATTTCCGGTAAAGAATGTTGATACATTGTGGCTGTCATTTTGCACTGAGGTAAACAGAAGCGAGCGATTTTGAAAAGTGTATTAGCTAGTGAAGTCGTCCGAAATAGGACTATATAATACGCGTATTGTAATTATTGTTCTTAATTATTATTACTATTGTCATTATTATTATTATTATTATTATTATTATTATTATTATTATTATCATTGCTGCTGTTGAAGTAATACCGATAAGTTAATGTGGCGGCTCAAGCTTCAGCGACGCGAGAGCTCAACAGCTGAGCACTGTTGTGTACCATTATGTACGTCGTCAGCAAGGTACAATTCTGTTATCAGTTTCCACACTTTCCCCACGGACGACCAGCTGCGAAGGCGATGGGTTGCGAATATAAAAAGGGACGCCTTTGTCGTCAGCAATCGCACCCGGATTTGCAGTCGACATTTCGTGGCTGAGGACGTGAACGAGCCGTCGGCGGAAGGGGGGAGAAGGAGGCTGAAACCGGGAGCCGTACCGGTGTTGTTCGAATGGAACAACTTCTCTCTTGGAGAACGGAGGCTTTCCGTATGGGAGCGTAGGCCTACTGCTAGACCTGCCCTACCTGTCCCTGAAGAAGTCATGGCTGCACCGCCCGAACATGACTACGACGACCGTCCATATCCGGGTTTTGTGGACGCCTTACTAGATGAGCTGGAGTGTCTACGTAAGGAAAACGCCAGGTTGAAAGAGGAAAATGACAACATCTCCCGTTTCTGGCTTCAAAGGATGGCTGGATCTGATGATGATATCAGATTTTACACCAGGTAAGGTGCTATGTGCACAGTAGGCCAGCTTTGGCCTTACTTACAATATGTTCTTTGTCTGTGTCTATTAGTTTGTCTTAACTATAACATCAACACTGCAGTGCACAAGTGCACCATTTGAGATCCAGCATGTCTGACCCAACTACCCTTTACACTAGGTATAATTATTATTATTCTTGCTTTGACCTGTATCTCAATGCGACATCTGACATGTACACTATCCCTTTGGTGACTTGGGTTAGGCTCAGTGGTGGAACAATTGCACACCTGGCCCCAGGACAAAACACTGATAGGGCCCCCTATACAACCTGCCAAGGTCACAATAGGCCCTCACTATCAATACCGGAGGGCCCTGGGCCCAGCTACAAATGCCCTGATTGACCCTCCAATAGCTCAGGCCCTGGTTAGGCTACTGCATGTGAATAATATAATTAACTCAGAATATAGAAGAGGATACCACACACATTGGAATTCTTGTTTTTTGTCTCATGGAGAAATGTTTTGTGCTTTACTCATTTAACAGGTTTGCATCTTATGACCACTTACTGCGCTTCTGGAGTTTCATTGAGCCATCAGTGAAGTACATGATTCGGTCCACCAGATCAACTACTGGCTTAACAAGTCGACCCAAGGTGTGTCTGACATTTGCTTTTATGTGATCCCTCAAATTAAATGTTAATGTTGCTTTACAGAGGAAACTGCCACTGGAATCAAGGTCATATGGAATATGGAGTACCCTTGACCTTGATTTCAGTGGCCGTTTCTTCTGTAAGTTTCACCAGTTTACAGACGGCTTACATACATGTTTATGTCTGTTGGTTTAAGCAATATTTTCCATAAATTATTTGTTTTACAGAAACCTTCATAGTGACTGAGTTATAGTCTTCTATTTGACTGTGTAAAACCCCTTATTTGTCATTGACCCTTACACTTCAAATTGTGCTTTCACAGGCGCAGGCTCTTCACCCGGTCGATGAACTGTTCATGTTCCTTTCCTACCTGGCCCTTGGAGAGAAACAGAAGGCCCTGGGGAAACGCTTCAACGTTAGTCAATCCACTGTGAGCGGAGTCATAATCACCTGGAGTAATTTTTTGCTCTGCACCCTAGGTTCCCTCAAACTTTGGCAGTCTCAGGAGCAGATTAAAGAATATCTGCCTGAGGATTTCAAAAATTATGCAGACACCACAGTGATCCTTGACTGCACTGAGTTCAGATGTCAAACCCCCTCCTCACCTCTTGTACAAAGTGAGGTATACTCGCAATATAAATCATACTGCACCGTTAAAGGCATGATTGGCATTGCACCCCATGGCGCAGTGACCTTTATTTCCCCCCTCTTTGCTGGCTCAATCAGTGATAAGCAACTGTTTCTAGAGTCAGGAATTTGCAGAATGCTTACGCCAGACTCCGCAGTAATGGTGGATAGAGGCTTCCTCATTGACAGTCTAGTGCCCTGCAAGGTGTATAGACCTGCTTTTCTAGCTGGAAGAAATCAAATGCCTGAAAATGAGGTTGGGGAGTCCCAGGAAATTGCACAACTCAGGGTCCATGTGGAACGGGTGATTAGGAGATTGAAAGAACACCAGATATTTCACTATGACATACCACTTAATATGTTTGGTAATATAAATCAGTTGTTTATGGTTGCATGTCTTCTCCTCAATTATGAGAATCAACCCCTGGTTAAAGCTTGGGCAAAGTAGATTATTTCTAGTCATTTATGCAGAAAAGTCATCTGTGGTGTTCATTAATGTCATTCAGTTAATTGTTGTTATATAAATGTAAGTACAATAAACAGTCATAGATTTAAGCATGAAACAGTGTATTGTGGCATTTCTCAAACATTGCAAAGACATAACATTGTACAAAGTAGTGTGCGGAGAATTATGATACTTCTACAAAGTTGTAGGTAAATATACATAAAAAAGAAGTGGTCAGCCTTTTCCTTGATTGCTGCTAAAATCTCCTCGTCCCTCTCAATTCTCTGGATGAACAGATCATCCTCTGTGTACACAACAAAATCACACCATTTCAGTCCACTAATCAAAAGTTGGCCCTGAACTTGCCAGTAATAGCAATGACTTTTCTTGAGCTGTAGAGTGCCATCTACACTCTTCAGGTAGGCGCAGTCGACGTGGCTCCTCACATTGGGGCACTTTACCTCTACCAGCCCAAAGAGGGGCTCCGCTTTTGGGTCATAGATAACACCGTCAGGTGAGGATCCCAGCCATGGTGCCTCAGGGTGTACTAGGAAGCCGCAGGGGTAATGGTTAACGTCTCTTTCCATGCAGTACATTTCGATTGCCTTGGGCTCCAATTGAAGGCCTCTCTTCATTTCTGCTGTCTGGCAACCTGGCCGCGAAATCCTGAGAGCCAGGCTCTCGGCAGAGGACACGCCTCTCACATGACAGACTTCTCTGAAGCACATAGAAAATAGAATAGAAAGAACATGTGAAATATAAAAATATAACAATTTGGTGTCCGTACAGTGTGCATGCATACACTATACAGTATGTGTAAGTACAGTCATAACATTAGCCATGAAAACATCACATACCTAAACCTTGACGATGTCACTCTTTGCCTTCTTAAGAGGTGCCATTCCTGCACGGACGTTTGCTGTCTTGTGCTCTCCTCAATTTGTTTTGCCATGCTGTATGGGGTTTCCAAAGATGCCATATGGAGTTGTTGGTGGTGTGTGAAGACATAGGAACACTTTCTGGGTTGCAAGTGGTAGTCCTCCAAAGGTAGGGATGGTCTTGGTGGTGCAATGGCATGCAAGGCGGTTTTTGGAGGGTTTCCTAGTGGGAGGAAGTAGGAGAGGAGACTCCCTTCTTGGACCTTTCCAAAGGTGCAGTCTACCAGAGGGACATCGCTTGAGACCTCCATGGTGGTGATGAGGGGAGCAGTTTCCCTGGGCATCCCTTCATACGCAGACTTCAGGTGTGAAAGGGTCATGTCTGGAAGCTCGCAGGTGATGTTGCTTGCTGCTTTGTACAAGTTACTCCTGAAATCACAACACATATTCATGTACATGCCATGTACAGTTAAATAATTTGTTTTTAATATAGTTTAAGTTTATATTAAATATCAAACTTATTTTTTTAACATTCTAGTTGTTGCATGTCTTTACCTTATTCCTTCAGTCAGTCGCCTATCTCTCGGTGTTGCTGATATAATTATCATTTCATTGACTGGACCAGGTTTGAAGCCCTATATGCAAAACAACAGTTACAATGGTGTTTCTTAGTTGTGTGACACATGATGAGTGCAACAATCAAGAGTTTGTGAATATATTTGTGGTCTAAACCTGAGTCCGAGGCTTATGCCACTGCTGTTCCGTGTCCGTGCAGCTTAATGTGGGTGGTACAGCAGTCAGTCTCCTCTGGCAGTAATCGGCGGACTGATACAGCAGGGCTCCAACATGGTTGCACAAGGCAAGGCCGGCTACACATGAGCATGTGTGGGACACCAGCTCCACAGGCTTGCTGTCTTTCAGAACAACCTGGGGAAAACATGTTGTTGCACTTAGGCCTGGTAGTATAATGTATAAAGTACACCAAAAATGTAAACTATTTAGTGATACTATTTAGTTATACTATGCCTATACTTCAGCCAGGTTTTCTTTATAGATTATGGCCTACATAATCTACATTTTACTTATTTAAGTTTATATTATACACAGTCATGTACCTGCGCTTGCAGTCATACATTCAATGAATTTTAATTTGAATAAATCATGACAACAACTATGTCCTTTCACCGCAAAGCCAGAAGCAGCCTATGCTACACCTGCATCTACAACACTGGACAAAATAGCAAAAACGCCACCAGGTGTCGCAAAAGTTACTGCCGTTTAGGGGCGTATTTATTCAAATAGGAAACATTTCCTAGTATTTCCCTACACTCAGTGCATGTGGTGCCTCCCTTTTCTTCATAGATCTGAAGCAGTTTGCCCTCACTGACACCTCTCCTGCCTCATTCTTGTTAGACACTGGGGAAGACAAGTGGCGTCCGTGTTAACAAACACAAATAGCCAATTACGTTTAAAACTGTCAACAATGGTAGCCTATGATTATAGGACACAAGTACACACAGACATTACTGCGTTAACTCGAGCATTCAAACAATACATCACGTAGTCTACCATATTTGCCTGAGGTGCGCCGATGTACAATGTGAGATTAGCCACGTAGCCTACCTTCGTAATTATGAATGAAGTGAGTCACATAAAGTCTGAATCCCTTGACTCTGTTGCTGGTTTTTGTTGCACTGTGCCGCTGGAAAATGCGGTGGACATCGTCCACGGTGATTCGGAGCATATCTTGCAGACATCGGGTGTAAAACGACATGTTGTATACACTTCAAAAACGCAGTAGGTTTGTTGACACTTCGGTTTGTGACAGACAGCTGAGTAGACTTTATAAATAGAACGCTGCGACCGGAAGTTTTAATGCTGGCTAACTGTAACCAGGAAACGTTCGTGAATAAACCGAATTAATTCAGTATCTTAAGTATTTAGAGTCTATACTAAGTATATGGGTGGTTGACGTGATGCCTTGTTTTTACGTAACATCGGTTAAACACCTCTTAAAAACAAATGTAAATAAAAGAAGATGTGGTGCTTTATGTTTCATATTAGTGTTAGATGAGAAGAAACATTTCTGTTAAGATGTATATACAAGTTCAATTTCGTAACACAAATTGTGTCCTACGGGGTGACATGTATGTCAGATTTGTGGACGGGCAGCTGCAAGGCCAACTGCAAGGGTCTTAAAGACAGGCTCCTCACCAGTCAGTACCTCAGTTATTGGAGAGTGGTGTGTAAGTTTAAGGTGAGTACTAACCTCTTATTATGTCTACATATTGCAATGTTTCTGTCACGCAATGCTTAGGTTCATTTTATGGTGTCCTGTGGTGTGACTGCAGCCCGAACGGGGGGTTGAAAGACCACTTGATCCCCTCGTAGGATAGGTCTCGTTGGATCTTGCCATGGTTCAGAAGCGCAAGGAAGTCTCTTAACTCACGTTCTGCGGCTACAAAGTTTGTGCTGTTATCAGACATCATCTCCTTGATTTGGCCCCTTCTACACATGAAGCGTCGGACTGCGGCAATGCAAGGGTCAGTGTCCAAGGAATGTGCCAGTTCCAGGTGGACAGCTCTGCTTAGAAGGCAGGTGAACAAGACTCTGTACCTTTTCCCCGTCGCTCTGCCTCGCTTCGCCTCTATAGGGCCAAAGTAGTGGACTCCGACATAAGTGAATGGAGGGTGGTCTGGCAAGGTGCGGTTTAATGGCAGGTCTGCCATCTTCTGTGCGGCAGGTGGAGTGTGCCAGCAGCAGTAGAATATGCATTTTCCTATGGTACGCCGTGTAGCTGCATTGGCTTGGAGTATCCAGAATCTTTGGAGTTTGGCCAGCGTCTGATTCCGACCCCTATGACCTGTCACGGACAGAAGAGGACCCAAGAGCGCAAGTTCAAATTCAGAGTTCTTTATTGAAGGTTTCAGGGGGGAAGAGGAGTGAGATGATCGTGAGGTCTTGGGAGGTTCCGGTTCCAGGGGTGCTAGGAGTGCCAGGGGTTCCAGGGGTGCTTGGGGTTCTGGGGTTTTTCAGGGTCCTGTGGGTTACCTGGGCTCCGGGGGTCACCAAATGTCCGGGGGTGTCCAGTCCAAGTGCTTAGTGTGTGTGTCCCCCAGTGATGGAGCGGCGTATCGGGCTGAGGGTGGTGAAGCGTCTGGGCTCGCTCATCTGGTGGTCGGAGACCTGGGGGAACACACACACAACAGCAATATGAATGGCAGGCAGAAGTACAGATCAGGGCTGGGCAAATATCGTGGTGAGAGACAGAAGGCAGAATCGAGTTACCGGAGGGGCTGAAGATCGGAGAGTAGTCGAGATCCAGAAGGCAGGTCGGGATAGTCGGGGCAGTAGAACAAGGAGGCAGTCAAGAAAGGATTGGTATCACAAACAGGAGTCAGAGCGCAGACAGGCAGGTTACTGGTCCGGGTTTGAAGACGATCTGACAGGGCTTGGCTGAAAAACAGGGCTTGATATACTGGGAGAGGTTAGTGGGGAAATGCAGTGCAGCTGGCAGAGTAATTAGAACAGAGTGAGGCAAGGTGAGGATGGTGAGTGGGAAATGCAGTGCAGCTGGCCAGGTAACAAGAGCAGAGCAGGGCGGAGCCAGGTGGAGCTCGTTAGGCAGAGTAGGGAGAGAGTGAGCAGAGTGGCAGAGAATTGAATGCAATTAAGGTTGCTACCAGGGAGAGGGAGTGCTCATGACAGGACCCCCCCTCCAAGGGACGGCCCCAGAAGTCCCAAGAACAACATCATGCCGGGAGGGTGGAGGGGAGCAGGCGGCGGGTCAGAACTCCTCCGAGCGGTCCGAGTGAATATCCTCATCCTCAGAAGGAGCTGGAGGGTCACGGTCGGGAGACAGGACAGGCACTGAGACAGGAGCAGGGTCAGGCACAGGACAGGAAGCAGGGCGGGCAGGACGGCTAGGGACCCCTCTTGGACGGCCCCTACGGATTGCAGGCTGATCAGGATGTAGTCGGTGGAAGTCAGTGATGAGGGTCCGGTCCACTATCCTCCTGGCCGGGATCCAGGTCCTCTCCTCTGGACCATATCCCTCCCAGTCAACGAGGTACTGGAGACCCCTTCCCCTTCGCCTAGAGCGGAGCAGCCGCCGGACGGTGAAGACAGGACCGCCATCTACGAGGCGCGGAGGAGGTGGCGCCGGAGCTGCAGGGACCAGGGGACTTTCATGGACCGGCTTGACCTTGGAGACGTGGAAGGTGGGGTGGACCCGCATGGAAGCGGGCAACTGAAGTCGGACCGCCGTTGGACTGATGACTTTCTGCACAGGAAAAGGACCAATGAAGCGAGGGGCCAGCTTTCGTGATTCAACCCGCAGCGGCAGATCCCGGGCAGACAGCCAGACCTTCTGACCAACCCGGTAAGTAGGTGCTGGGGTCCTCCGTCGGTTGGCACCGACGGCGTAGCTGGTTCCAGACTTCAGGAGCACAGTGCGAGCCTGGGCCCAAGTACGGCGGCAGCGGCGGGCATACGCAAGAGCAGACGGACAGGTGGCATCCGCTTCCTGGCTGGCAAACAGTGGAGGTTGATACCCGTAGACACACTGAAAGGGGGAGAGCCCGGTGGAGGAACTGGTGAGTGAATTATGGGCATATTCCACCCAGAGCAGGTGATGAGCCCAGGCCCGGGGATTTTGGGAGGCCACACACCTCAGTGCCTTCTTCAGCTCCTGGTTCATGCGTTCAGTCTGGCCGTTTGACTGCGGGTGGAATCCAGACGATAGGCTGGCGGTGGCCCCAAGGAGATGACAGAACTCCTTCCAAAAGGTTGCTGAGAATTGCGGGCCCCGGTCTGACACTATATCCTGGGGTAGGCCATGGATACGAAACACATGTTCCAGGACCACCTGGGCGGTCTCCTTAGCAGAGGGTAGTTTGGGAAGGGGCACGAAGTGGGTCATCTTACTAAAGCGGTCAACAATGGTAAGGATGACTGTGTGTCCGTCAGAGGGCGGAAGGCCCGTAACAAAGTCCAGTGAAACGTGGGACCATGGCCTCTTGGGTATGAGTAGGGGTTGCAGCAACCCAGCAGGAGGCTGGTTGGGGGTCTTGTTTCGGTTACAAGTGGGACAAGCTCGGATGAATTCTTGGACATCCCGTCTCATCCGCCGCCACCAGAACCGCTGGCGGACCAGATGAAGGGTGCGAGTGATGCCGGGATGACAGGCCAGACGGGATTCGTGCCCCCACTGAATCACAGGTGACCTGAGATTTGCTGGAACAAACAGACGGTTGGGGGCGCTGGTGCTTGGGCCTGGCTGGTCCCGAAGAGCCTCCATGACCTGCTTCTCGATCTCCCAGGTGAGGGCCGCTACGACAAAGTGGCTGGGAAGAATGGGGGCTGGCATGGCGGTGGTCTCGTCCTTCTGAAACATCCGGGAAAGAGCATCAGGTTTGATGTTGCGAGATCCCGGGCGGTAGGAGAGCGTGAAATTGAAGCGCGTAAAGAACAGAGACCACCGCTGTTGACGGGAGTTCAGCCTCCTGGCTGTTTGGATATACTCCAGGTTTTTGTGGTCTGTCCACACTACGAATGGTTCCTTTGACCCCTCTAACCAGTGCCGCCATTCTTCAAGGGCGAGCTTGACAGCCAACAGCTCGCGGTTCCCAATGTCGTAATTGCATTCGGCAGGGGTTAGCCTACGGGAGTAGAAGGCACAGGGGTGCATCTTGCCATCCTCAGCTGCTCTTTGAGAAAGCACTGCACCCACTCCCACGTCCGAAGCATCTACCTCCACCACAAACTGCCTTGCTGCATCTGGCATCTGGAGGATGGGAGCAGAAGTGAAACATGTTTTGAGGATATTGAAGGCCTTATCAGCAGCTGATGTCCATTGGTACGGTTGTTTAGTGCTGGTTAGCGCCGTGAGGGGTGCAGCCACTGTGCTATAGTTTCTGATGAATCTCCTATAAAAGTTGGCAAAGCCCAGGAACTGTTGCAACTTTTTCCGAGACTCAGGAACTGGCCAGGAAGTGACAGCCGACACCTTCGTGAGATCCATCTGAATGCTGCCCTCGGTCACCACATACCCCAGGAATGAAACGGTTTTGGCATGGAACTCGCACTTCTCTGCCTTCACGAAAAGAGAGTTCTCCAGCAGGCGGCGCAGGACCAACTGGACGTGGTGCGTGTGTTCTGACAGAGTCTTTGAGAATATTAAAATATCGTCAAGGTACACAAATACGAACGTATTTAGCATGTCCCTGAGGATATCATTCACTAGGGCTTGAAAAACTGCTGGGGCATTGGTGAGGCCGAAGGGCATGACGAGATATTCATAGTGGCCGGTTGATGTGTTGAACGCTGTCTTCCATTCGTCTCCCTCCCTCATCCGCACCAGATGGTAGGCATTGCGAAGGTCCAGCTTTGTGAATACAGTGGCTCCCTGCAGCAGTTCGAAGGCAGACGAAAGTAAGGGCAGTGGGTAGCGATTCTTAACCGTGATGTCGTTCAGACCCCGGTAATCTATGCATGGACGAAGAGAACCGTCCTTCTTGCCGACAAAGAAGAATCCCGCTCCTGCGGGGGAAGATGACGGTCTAATTATCCCGGCGGCAAGAGAGTCATTAATGTAGTCCTCCATGGCCTTTCTTTCCGGGGCTGACAGTGAATACAGACGACCCTTGGGAGGTGCTGTGCCAGGCAGGAGATCAATTGCGCAGTCATAGGGTCTGTGTGGGGGTAGAGATGTCGCCTTGGATTTGTTGAACACCTCTTTCAGGCTGTGGTAACAGGCCGGAACATTGGATATGTCGGGGGTAGCGCTAGGTCTTTCCCGGTGAACGGGCAGGGTGGCCCCCCTTAAACAGGTCTGGTGACAACTCCTTCCCCACTCACGGACTGTTCCTGTCTCCCAGTCGATGTGGGGGTTGTGCTGACGGAGCCACGGGTATCCAAGAATGAGTGGTTGGCCAGGTGAGTGTAGGAGGTGAAACTGGATGGACTCCTGGTGGTTTCCTGACAGCAGGATTGTCACAGGGGCGGAGATATGAGTGACAGTGCCAAGATGATGCCCATCCAGGGCTCGTGCAGGAATGGGTTGTGTCAGTTGATGATGGTTCACGCCCAGTTGCCGTGCAAGCTCAGGGTCCATGATGTTTGCTTCGGCTCCGGAATCCACAAGGGCGGCCAATGTATGAGTCTTGTCAGAAAGCTGAAGGCGGAGATGAAGCAGGGTTTTTCGGATGGAGGGAGACTGAAGATTTGTTGAGCTCACCCGGATCTCCCCTACACCTGGTGAGCTGCGGCTTTTGCCGGACAAGTGGCGACACGGTGATTTTCACCACCACAGTAGAGGCAAAGGTTGGAGCTTAGACGGCGCCGACGCTCCTCGGGAGTCAGAGAGGCACGGCCAATCTCCATGGGCTCAGGCTGATTGAGTTGGCTTTGGGACTTGACAGGCAGGGGCTGGACAGAGGCGGTATCGGCCCGAGTGCGGATGGCAGGTTGACTGAGACGGCCCTTCTCCCTCCTCCGGGTCTGTATACGGCGGTCAATGCGGACGGCAAGGTCAATGGCGGCATCAAGCGTTGAGGGCGGGTCATGGGAAACAAGCTCGTCTTTGATATAGTCCGCCAGGCTATGGAGGAAGGCTTGCACCAGTGCCTCTGGGTTAAACGAGCTTTGACTGGCCAGGGTACGAAAGTCAATGGAGAAGTCTGCCACTGTCCGATTGCCCTGACGGATGGTGAGCAGAGCTTGTGACGCTTCGGCTGTTGGCGAGCCTAGGTCAAAGACCTTTAACATCTCCTCCTCAAAGGCACTGAAGGAGGCACAGGCTGGGGTTTGCCGGTCGAATTCCGCCGTTCCCCACAACCGAGCTCGACCGGTGAGATGTGTGATGACATACCCCACCTTGGCTCCCTCTGTTGAGAAAGTCCTGGGCTGTAGTGCAAACTGGATTCGGCAGCTGCTCAAGAATGGTCTTACTTGCTTCTGGTTGCCATCAAAACGTTCCGGGTTCCCAATCTTTGGTTCAGGAGTGTGGGGATCTGGTGGCAGCACTGCCGGGCCTGCAGCATTGGGACCTCCAGCGGAGGGATGAAGGAGTGTCGGTGGTACAGGAACAGAAGGACCAGGGGGGGGTGCAGGTGGAGTAGCCGGGTTTGAGAGTAGTTGCAGGGCTTGGGCTAGCTGTTGTTGCTGCAGTTGGAACTGTTGCTGTTGTAGCTGAAACTGTTGCTGCTGCTGCTGAAGCTGTTGCTGTTGCTGCTGGATCTGTTGTTGCTGCTGGTTGAATTGCTGTTGTTGTTGGTTGCCTAGCTGGAGAAGGGAAGCGATGTCGCCAGCCATCCGATTTATGTCTCCCTCAGAGCGTTCCAGTCGCTGTAGGGCAGTCATCTCTGGCTCTTCTTCCATCGTGGTCAGGGAGTGCGCTGGGTCCATGATGGTCAGATCGTTCTGTCACGGACAGAAGAGGACCCAAGAGCGCAAGTTCAAATTCAGAGTTCTTTATTGAAGGTTTCAGGGGGGAAGAGGAGTGAGATGATCGTGAGGTCTTGGGAGGTTCCGGTTCCAGGGGTGCTAGGAGTGCCAGGGGTGTCAGGGGTTCCAGGGGTGCTTGGGGTTCTGGGGTTTTTCAGGGTCCTGTGGGTTACCTGGGCTCCGGGGGTCACCAAATGTCCGGGGGTGTCCAGTCCAAGTGCTTAGTGTGTGTGTCCCCCAGTGATGGAGCGGCGTATCGGGCTGAGGGTGGTGAAGCGTCTGGGCTCGCTCATCTGGTGGTCGGAGACCTGGGGGAACACACACACAACAGCAATATGAATGGCAGGCAGAAGTACAGATCAGGGCTGGGCAAATATCGTGGTGAGAGACAGAAGGCAGAATCGAGTTACCGGAGGGGCTGAAGATCGGAGAGTAGTCGAGATCCAGAAGGCAGGTCGGGATAGTCGGGGCAGTAGAACAAGGAGGCAGTCAAGAAAGGATTGGTATCACAAACAGGAGTCAGAGCGCAGACAGGCAGGTTACTGGTCCGGGTTTGAAGACGATCTGACAGGGCTTGGCTGAAAAACAGGGCTTGATATACTGGGAGAGGTTAGTGGGGAAATGCAGTGCAGCTGGCAGAGTAATTAGAACAGAGTGAGGCAAGGTGAGGATGGTGAGTGGGAAATGCAGTGCAGCTGGCCAGGTAACAAGAGCAGAGCAGGGCGGAGCCAGGTGGAGCTCGTTAGGCAGAGTAGGGAGAGAGTGAGCAGAGTGGCAGAGAATTGAATGCAATTAAGGTTGCTACCAGGGAGAGGGAGTGCTCATGACAATGACCTGTTGAGAGGTGAGCATGTCTGATGAGCAGTTTGGTTAAATGGCAGGCTTTAGGTAGAATCGCAAGGTGTATGAATTCTCCCGGCATTGCTGTCTTATTCAATCTCCCTTCTACTCGTAGCACTCGGTCAACAAACATGGGGTCAAGTTTGCAGAGTCTGCTGCCCTTCTTAACAGGTGTTTTTCCTTTCTCCAGCATTGAGATCTCCTCTGAGAATTGGCACTTCTGGACATATTGGAGTAGAGTCTTTTCAGCATGTGCAAGATCCTCAACGGTCAGACTTCGGTAGGTAAGTATTAGGTATGCAAACGATTAATCGATCAATGCGTTAATCGATTAAAAAACATTAATCGCAATTAATCGACAATTCAACTGACAAGAGACCCTGGTGAAATGAGCATGTGAAGAGTGTGTGTGAAGAGGGGTGTGAATACTGGGAATATTTAATTCTCCTTTGGATTATTTTTTCTGCTTCGTTATCATTAATCCCAAAGACACCAGTAGCGACAGCTCGTCCAGCTCCTCCCCTCTGAAGGGCCCTCTGAGCAAGTATACGGAGGAGAACGAGTTCACACGCACCTCTCTGGGCTCCGTGGACTCGGGAGTGCAGTCGCTCTCCGCCTCGCGCACCCAGCTCAACAACACAGGCCCACAGGAAGTGGCTGCAGCGGGTACAACAAAGCTCTCCTCAGCTGACAAGAAGAGCCTCGCTCAGGAGGAGCAGCAGGCCTGCTTGACCAAGGCCAAGGGTGATGAGGGACATGAAGGGAACAAGGCGGCCATCTTGGAATCATCCAAGCCCACCAGCACCACCACCACTGTTGCATCTCCTTCCACCACCACACCCAGCCCCAAGCTGTTAGACTTCTCGGTGCTTCGCGATGGCGGCTTCGTCTGCTATTCGCTCTTCGGCCTTTTCGCCACGCTGGGCTTCTTCGCGCCGCAGCTCTACGTGATGGAGCTGAGTGTGAGCTGCGGCGTGTCCCGCGAGGCCGCGCCCGCCATGCTCTCCACCATGGCCGTGGCCGAGATCCTGGGCCGCCTGTCGGTGGGCTGGCTGCTGGTGCGCCTGGCTCCCGTCCTGCGCAAGGTCACCGTGCTGCTGGTCTTGGTGCTGCTGCTGTGTGCGGTGTTGGTGGCCTTCACCCTGGTGATGGAGTTCTGGGGGCTGGCGGTGTGCTGCGCCCTCTACGGGTTCCTGCTGGGAACTGTCTGCTCCACCCATATCCCCATGCTGGCGGAGGACGACGTGCTGGGAATCGAACGCATGCCCTCGGCCGTCGGAGTGTACGTCTGCATCCAGAGCTTTGCCGGGCTGGCCGGACCGCCTCTGGGAGGTAAGTTAGCTGGAAACATGGATTTTGGAAAAGCTTTTTGACGGCTTAAATGTAATTGTGCTTAACCTGTGTAAACTTAATCTGCCATAAAATGAACAGCAGGTAGTGTTCTGGTGATATGTTGACTTAATTCAGGGTGATCGGTTAGTTGCCTTTCAGTGAAGAATGGTTGTCTTCTGTTTTCAGACAGGCTGTTTATGGGGCAGGGTGTGTGTAACGGGGCAGCTATGGACTAATGGTTTGAGAGTTGAACTGTAGATCACAGAGTTGCAGGTTCAATCCCCACCCTTACCAATCCCTTCCTCCTTCCATGACTGAAATGCTCATCAGCTAACCCCACATTGCTCCAGGGACTGTAGCCAAGGCCCTGTAATAACTGTAAACAGCTTTGGATAAAAGCGTCAGATAAGTCTAATGTAATGTAATATAATATTTAGATTATCAAATAAGAACTATTATTTAGGATAGTGTTTCTCAATGGGGGCGGTACAACCCCCTAGGCGGCGTTGAGGAGCTCTAGGGGGGCGTAGAGAAGGCTACAGCTGAAAGGGGGCTGTGCTTAGTTGCCATTGGGGAACATGAATCCTTTTTTATATATATATACTAAGGGGGGCGTTGTCAGGCTTATGATGAGGTCAGGGGGGGCGTTGGGAGGGTTGTGATGAGGCCAAGGGGGCGTTTGTTCAAAAAAGGTTCAGAACCACTGATTTAGAAGAACTGCTTTTTAAGTTTGCTCCCCTCTCAAATGTTCTGTCTGTCTGTCTGTCTGTTTTATGGCCGTAGGTTTCCTGGTGGACGAGACGCATAACTACGGCTCTGCCTTCTATTCGTGTGCGGTGGGCATGGGCCTGGGGGCCCTCTTCCTGGGCCTGATGAGGCCTGTCAAGCTGGGACTCTGCAGGGGCAGGGGCAGTGGCAACGCAGGAGACAGCAGTAGCAGCAGCAGCAGTAGCAGCAGCCCCTCGCAGAGATCCAAAGACGTCCCTGTAGACTTCCTGGATGTGGATCTGGGAGTGGAGGGCAGCCCAGCCAAAAGCAAAGCCAGGGACAACGGTGTGGTGTGAGGCAGCAGAATGGTTGCCTGACTATCATAGACTTGCAATCGCGATACGATTTGAATCCGCCGCCGAAGGTGTTCTGTTGCGTCACTAGGAGGGCGCAGCCTGGCTAGCAGAATGGAACAGTGCTTCATACTATGAGACATCCATAGGACCAAATGGTGAACTTGTGGCCAATGAAGAAAAGGCAGGAGGAGGTCTATGCTGCTGTATATTGAGAAACAGACATAAATAAAACACTGTATACGCGCTATTGAAGAGACTTGAGGTGACCAAGATATCTCATTTCAGACACATTGTCCCTGATCGTTTCAAATGCTTCTCTGTCAATGGACAGACTCACTCTAAGATGACCATGTGTGGTCCAACCCAATACCACAGATATTCCAAAGTGGTTTGCTTCAGCTTTGCATAAGGGGCATTCAGATGATGTTTTTTCTAGTGCACTCCCTCTTGTCTTGCCCTGCACTTCTGTGTTTCATTATAACACCAAAGTCTGGATACCAGAACTGTAACAGTATTCTCTGTTATAAATCAAGACATTAAAACGTATTTGTAAAAGTGCTGTATATTCTACTACTCAGGAATTCCCTGCATTGGGCAAGTGTGGGCCAAACTACTTATGAGGCCCCCACTTGCCTGGAAATTCCTGAGTAGTAGAATATACAGTACTTTTAATGTCTTGATTTTTTTTTATTATTTTATTTATTCTTTAGATCAAACAATCTCTTAAAGCTAACTGATGAAGAGTGGGTTGGTGTGTCATTCTCTGGGTTTTGCATTATCACACACAATACAGTAGGTCATGCAGTAGCCTACTACAAGTGGTGTTGTAATTGATCGACTGTCACTATCCTGCTATTTATTGGTCCTACCTCTCAATGTGAAGTATGTGACTTCATCAATAAGCCGTGGTGGTTCTTACTTGAAGTAGACACCTTAAAGGAGCTGATATGCGGTACAAGGTTTGCCATCTGAATCGTCCCCCCTCATCATAATTGACTTAATTTACTGATTGACATCTTACAACTGCAGCAGTGGCAGCACAGTTTTTCACAACAGTTTTGCCAGGGCCCTCAACAGTGTGTAGAATCAAAGCAAGTTTCATCGCTCTTCTTGATCCCATCATGTAATAAGACTTACTACATGTGTCTAACTACAGCACTGGGTTTAGAGACTCAGCACAGTTCAGAATCCCAAATGGGGACACAACCACTCCACTATCTCTCCATAGGAAATGCTAAAGGAGGCTGCTAATCATGTCAGTCTATTGACATTAGTTTCATGATTCATTGACTCTGACCAGACAGCCATTTGGTTTTCATGTCACACATTCCTCCGTATCCCGTGAGGCTCTATAAATGGTTCTGATGACGCCATCCCAATGTGTCCATTGTAACCATAATGCCATAATGTTATTGGCTTTATGTCAGTTAGTGCTGTGATGGAGGATAGAAGACTACACTGAGGCAGATAGCAGACAGGCAAGGGATTAGAGTGACAACGCTAGTCTGACATGGTGTGAGACTAATACGTATGTGAGACTGTGTGGGATTTCCAGAGTCCTCTCCCTGTGTTCTGTACAGTGCAAGTAGATTTATTCAGTGCAGTACATATTTGTCCCCAATACCATTTTTGCACATCTATGTCTGACGTTCAGGGTGCGATTTGTTGAAGAACCAGAAGGGAAGATATGTTTCAGATTTTAAGCATTCTCAATGGAGTTACATACAGCCACTATTAAAATCATGTAGAAAAAGTGACAAAATCAAAACCAGAAGGGGGGACAATCCCCCCCATCCCCCCTACAAATCGCACCCTGCTGACGTTGCAGTATGTGCTAGCTCCATTCTTTCAGAAGCTCTCCCCAACCACTTGACTGATGCAAGCAGTTGTATAGACAGAGAAGACAAGCTTTCAAATCCTTGATTTCATCTGCATACTTAGATTAGTAAACTCACAACCAAAGACAGGAATGGTCGAGACAGGTGTTGTTGTCAGTTGTTGGGCTGGGGTCTGGAGTTTGGGGTTGACGAATTGTGCCTTGTATTAATTTTAAACATCCTACTTACTGCATTTCCTTTACAGTTCTACCAAATGGCATTATATTAATGAGACAAGGACACCCATTATGTACTGTGCAAACCTGGTGGAAGGATAACAAGAAGCAATATTAAATTGCATTTGTATAATTATGTTTTATGTATTTATTAATTATTCACAGTTTTGCATGTGAACTATGAAAGAAGAAAGTAAAATAAAATCATTGTGCTGTCATTTTGGCCCACTGTGATGATTAGAGTTAGAATTAGTTAGAACAGCATAATTAACATGATACAGTGCTCCAAATACTAAAAACGTTACTGTGACACAAGTATGCTGCATATTTCCTGTGCGTTTCTGTGCGTGTGTGTTTCACAAAGTTGTCCTCTACCAAGCCTTTTAAACGATATGTGAGATGTTAATTCTTAATCACCTGAAGACTTGATCCTTTCTAGTACATTTTCTGGACTGCCAACAGACTGCAGTTTATGCAAGGACGTAACAAACTGACAAGGGTAGCATTTTTTGTTTGTTTGTTTTTTAGCCTTTTTAATGTGATGTAAAATGAAGGCTTTCTTTTTTATTTAACAATGGAATGTAGGCCTACTGTATGTTTTATTTGTCATTTGACATGTTTGAGTGAGATAGCTGCACATGATTTTTATACTGAAATAAAACCTTGTTTACAGCTGTACTTTCAATGCCTCTGCATTCCTTTACATGTTGCATTTGAACTTTTGGGAAAAAAATGAGCCTATGAAAAAAATAAAGGAGATTTACTTAGACAACTGAGAATTGCACAATGTTGTAAATATACCACGTTGATCTTAATGCTATCTCTTCAAGATAATTACAGGCTGGATGATTTAATAGTTAAATAGAGGCGAATATAGCCTACATCAGCTACTCGTGACATTTCATTACATTTCATTAGGGCTGACCTCTAGTCCCCAAATGACCTTTGACTTTGACTTAGTGTAGACTTTTTTCACATTTCTCCCTTGTTAGACAGTACGCAACTACAAAAAGGCATAGGCCCAGAGTGCAACCATATGGTGGCTGAGGGTACTGCAGGAAATCTCATGGAACGCATTAAGTTCAATACTTTGTGATGATGGTGCAGCACAGGTGGATAAGGCTAGGGCTAAGCAGGCCCAGGCCCAGGCCCAGGCCCAGGCCCAGGCCCAGGCCCAGGCCCAGGCCCAGGCCCAGGCCCAGGCCCAGGCCCAGGCCCAGGCCCAGGCCCAGGCCCAGGCCCAGGGGAGGGGACCACAAGTTCAGAGGGGCCAAGAAAAACTGAATCCTCTTTTCCCTCACAATTACAATCAAAGTCAAAGTTAACTTTATTATCAGAAGGGAAATTCAAGTGGTGAAGATGCGTATAGTACAGACCACTTCCCCACGAGGTAGACAAGACTTATGAACAAAATAAATTAAAAAAAATAGTAAGACAGATAAATACACCCCCCTCCCCATGCCTCTGTAATTCCTCCCACCATGGGTGCCGAGAGGGGGGGAAAGGTGTTACAGATTCTAAGGGCCCGACAGCACTGAGAGGGCCCCTGTAAGGATGCTGATAACATAATTAGACATTTTGGAGGCCCAAAATGTATAGCTTTCATAGGGCCCAAAATTTTTAGCGGCGCACCTGCCTCCCACACAACTAGGCTGCTGCATACCACACATGCACGCACGCACACACACACACACACACACACACACACACACACACACACACACACACACACACACACACACACACACACACACACACACACACACACACACACAAAGCATTCATGAACGATTCTGATTGCAGAGAGGGAACAAATTACTTTTCTGATGGTTGTTCTAATTTTCCTTTGCAGTAGTCTCCCCACCCCCAATGCGCTTCAATAATGTGTTGCAATATGTTGCATCCTAATCTTGTTAACGTATACAGGTAGGCCTACTACCAGAACAAAAGACTGATATTGCAGGTCTAATTAAAATTATAATATTATGTGAAATAATTATTACAATAATTTCATAATGCTACAGAAATAAAATTATAATTAAGAAGAAAATGTATTTCTATATATTATATTATGTTATTTAATATTATATTAAACAGGATTATTATTATTATTATTATTATTACTATCGTTATTATTATTATTATTATTATTATTATTATTATTATTATTATCGTTATTATTATTATTATTATTATGTTATTGGTAGCAGTATTAGTAACAACAACAACAACAGTATAATAGGCTATCTCTCTAGTAGAATCTTACCAGACTATCTCTATGCTATTTCGTATTTGTATTTCTATTATATTATTTCATATTATATTACACCGGATTATTATTATTACTATTACTATTATTATTATTATTATTATTATTTTATTGTTATTATTATTATTATTATTATTATTATTATTATTAATAATAATAATAATAATAATAATATTATATTGGTAGCAGTATTAGTAACAACAACAACAATAAAATAATAATATAAATCATGACTAAAAGTACTGTATATTCTACTACTCAGGAATTTCCAGCATTGGGCAAGTGTGGGCCTCATATGTAGTTTGGCCCACACTTGCCCACCAACAACAAGCCTATCTCTCTAGTAGAATCTTACCAGACTATCTCTATGCTATTTCGCCCCTAGGGTGCATAGAATTTTACATTGATGGTTGCTACAGTTTACCTTTGTGATGTCAGCAGCGACATCATAGAATGCTGCTAATGTTGATGTTAAAGTGATAATCTTCCATTCATCTGCTCATGTTTTGGAGAAGAACATTGATGAATATTGAACACTATTGATTCATCATGGAGAATGAAGGTCAGTAGACTTTATATAACATTTAGCCTATATACAGGAGCCTGTCTCTAGAAATGTTTTAATTTTGGAGGAAGAACTGGGGGCATTTTATGGATCAGTGACAAATAAGGGTTTACACAATGAGAAATTATGAAATGTTTCAATACAAATCATTATTCTATCATTTTCATCAGGTAATGTAACTTATATTTTTTTATTTCTCTGTGTTTAGTGCAATGTCAAATAGCTTTTTTTTTAAACAATGAACATCAGGTTTTCCCCAGGATTGAATATATGATATTGCTGTATAGAAACAGATAAATGCTTAGCCCTCTCTGGCATTTTCTAAATAACTTTTGACAAATCATTCTAAAACTGATCAAGTGTTGTCATCACATTGATACGACTGTCTAGGAGTCACAACATTTCCTGTACAACAACTGTCCGGACTTGCACTTTGTGTTAGTCTGTAAAATGTCAGTCTTGTATATGTCTTGTCCTGGCATGGTAACTTCTAGAAAGAAAACATCATTTCATCTTCCTTGTATGTCTTGTGCATATGAAGAAAGTGACAATAAAACTGACTTGACATGACCTGACTTAAATATAGCCTATTTATGGGAAATGTTACACCAGTCACGCCACTCGGCACAAACCTGTAACCAGTCTGTATCAATTGGTGCAACCAATTTTCCATATGACTATCTTGATTGCTTCTGTAAAGCTACATTAATGTTTAATGTGTATGAGAGGTTCTCTTTCAAACTTGCTGATACTGTGAAGTATAATTTAACACAAATAAGAACAATTGCTGGGTAAACCAGTTGTTGACATTTTCTTATGGTGCAAAATCAACATACAAAATTGATTTGGATAAAATTGTAGGTTTAGGTCAGGGGTCCCCAAACTTTTTTCTCTGGGGGCCACATTATCGTTCCTGACTGTGATCAGGGGCCGGGATCAATCATGTGGGCTGTATACTGGGCCATTGCCTGTTATAGCCATAACTAGCACAAAAAGTTCATCATTACCAGTGATTTGCAAAAGAAGTGAGTACTTCACATGTTTTTCAATTTGAAATACCACAGGTATTCCTTTTAATTTCTAATAACCATGTAAAAATACTTTGTAGCAAGGAAAGGTTAGAAAAATATGGTGATTGACAGTTTATGAGTGAATACAACAATAGAATAGAACAATAGAAATGGTAGGCCTGTTTATATTACAGTGAGATGATATCAAGACAAGAAACTCATGGTGATTCACTCTAGGTTAGTGAAAATTACAAACTGTAGGAAGGCCTGTTGATAAACAAAATAAAATATTTAAAAATACAGTTCATCATTGAGTGCGTTTACATGCAGTTCAGTATCCCGAATATGAGGCATATCCCGGTTATGATCATATTCGGGATAATGTGTTTATATGCGCACAGAACGTTATATCCAAGTCTACATTCTTGGCCGTTATAGAATTCTCTTCAAATCCGTGTAGCCTGGATACCAGCAATAGCGTTCCATGGGAAGCCCCTGTATTCGGGATAAGGTGTATACATGCGTCAGTATCCCGGCTTCTTTCGGAGAACTCCACCTAGCATATCCCGATTTCTCAGCATCCCGAATAAGGGCTTATTCGGGATACTGAAGTGTTTATATGCGCAAACGCAAATTCGGGATACATAATATCCCGATCATATTCGGGATACTGAACAGCATGTAAACGCACTCATTATTATTTTTTCTGTGAGGATTGCTTCTTTGGGCCAGTTCAAATGGTGAGGTGCAGAGAGGTGAAGTCTTAGTTTAGGGACCCTTGGTTTAGGTCAACAGTTGAGATTTCACAGTCACATAATGGAATATGGAGGGTATGTAATATGAATAATAGGGTTTGCCTTTGCAACATCGGTCATGGCAAAAAATTATAGGCCTTCTGATGGAAGCCTATCAAACTTGTGATCTGGATGTAACATGTAAACGTGTATTTAAAATGAATACTTATTTTTCACATGGATTTTGGATTTTAAAAGTTTTGCTAATGTTGACATGCAACTATAGCACACCTGTACATGCTCAGAAAATGTCAAATTTCAAGAAAGGTCAGAGAACGTGTCATGTAGGCCTATAGTTGTGTTAATTAGGGGTCCTTCCATGTGATCTAATTTCCTGTGCCACCAAGGTCTTCTGGCACAAATGAACAAAATAGGTCCTGTAATGTTTGTTGCACCACAATGACGATTGTTGCTGGCAATAGGACCTATCTGTGAAAATGATATCCTGTTTAGGTCAACAGTTGAGATTTCACAGTCACATAATGGAATATGGAGGGTATGTAATATGAATAATAGGGTTTGCCTTTGCAACATCGGTCATGGCAAAA